>NW_027193805.1:0-100894 GCF_032444005.1 Ranitomeya imitator
AGTCCATAGGCCTACATCGTGTGGCAAACCGGTGAGCATGTGGCTCTATTAGTATAGGAGATACCTGAAAACATATCACACTTTTCATCATAGTGCTTTTACCAATGCATAAAATGCATGGAGAAGTCATTTCGAATGACTGGTCCTCAGTGTTGTGAGAACGATGACTGGTTAAAATTTTTGGTGGTTTCTTGTTCAGTCCATAGGCCTACATCGTGTGGCAAACCGGTGAGCATGTGGCTCTATTAGTATAGGAGATACCTGAAAACATATCACACTTTTCATCATAGTGCTTTTACCAATGCATAAAATGCATGGAGAAGTCATTTCGAATGACTGGTCCTCAGTGTTGTGAGAACGATGACTGGTTAAAATTTTTGGTGGTTTCTTGTTCAGTCCATAGGCCTACATCATGTGGCAAACCGGTGAGCATGTGGCTCTATTAGTATAGGAGATACCTGAAAACATATCACACTTTTCATCATAGTGCTTTTACCAATGCATAAAATGCATGGAGAAGTCATTTCGAATGACTGGTCCTCAGTGTTGTGAGAACGATGACTGGTTAAAATTTTTGGTGGTTTCTTGTTCAGTCCATAGGCCTACATCGTGTGGCAAACCGGTGAGCATGTGGCTCTATTAGTATAGGAGATACCTGAAAACATATCACACTTTTCATCATAGTGCTTTTACCAATGCATAAAATGCATGGAGAAGTCATTTCGAATGACTGGTCCTCAGTGTTGTGAGAACGATGACTGGTTAAAATTTTTGGTGGTTTCTTGTTCAGTCCATAGGCCTACATCATGTGGCAAACCGGTGAGCATGTGGCTCTATTAGTATAGGAGATACCTGAAAACATATCACACTTTTCATCATAGTGCTTTTACCAATGCATAAAATGCATGGAGAAGTCATTTCGAATGACTGGTCCTCAGTGTTGTGAGAACGATGACTGGTTAAAATTTTTGGTGGTTTCTTGTTCAGTCCATAGGCCTACATCGTGTGGCAAACCGGTGAGCATGTGGCTCTATTAGTATAGGAGATACCTGAAAACATATCACACTTTTCATCATAGTGCTTTTACCAATGCATAAAATGCATGGAGAAGTCATTTCGAATGACTGGTCCTCAGTGTTGTGAGAACGATGACTGGTTAAAATTTTTGGTGGTTTCTTGTTCAGTCCATAGGCCTACATCATGTGGCAAACCGGTGAGCATGTGGCTCTATTAGTATAGGAGATACCTGAAAACATATCACACTTTTCATCATAGTGCTTTTACCAATGCATAAAATGCATGGAGAAGTCATTTCGAATGACTGGTCCTCAGTGTTGTGAGAACGATGACTGGTTAAAATTTTTGGTGGTTTCTTGTTCAGTCCATAGGCCTACATCATGTGGCAAACCGGTGAGCATGTGGCTCTATTAGTATAGGAGATACCTGAAAACATATCACACTTTTCATCATAGTGCTTTTACCAATGCATAAAATGCATGGAGAAGTCATTTCGAATGACTGGTCCTCAGTGTTGTGAGAACGATGACTGGTTAAAATTTTTGGTGGTTTCTTGTTCAGTCCATAGGCCTACATCGTGTGGCAAACCGGTGAGCATGTGGCTCTATTAGTATAGGAGATACCTGAAAACATATCACACTTTTCATCATAGTGCTTTTACCAATGCATAAAATGCATGGAGAAGTCATTTCGAATGACTGGTCCTCAGTGTTGTGAGAACGATGACTGGTTAAAATTTTTGGTGGTTTCTTGTTCAGTCCATAGGCCTACATCATGTGGCAAACCGGTGAGCATGTGGCTCTATTAGTATAGGAGATACCTGAAAACATATCACACTTTTCATCATAGTGCTTTTACCAATGCATAAAATGCATGGAGAAGTCATTTCGAATGACTGGTCCTCAGTGTTGTGAGAACGATGACTGGTTAAAATTTTTGGTGGTTTCTTGTTCAGTCCATAGGCCTACATCGTGTGGCAAACCGGTGAGCATGTGGCTCTATTAGTATAGGAGATACCTGAAAACATATCACACTTTTCATCATAGTGCTTTTACCAATGCATAAAATGCATGGAGAAGTCATTTCGAATGACTGGTCCTCAGTGTTGTGAGAACGATGACTGGTTAAAATTTTTGGTGGTTTCTTGTTCAGTCCATAGGCCTACATCATGTGGCAAACCGGTGAGCATGTGGCTCTATTAGTATAGGAGATACCTGAAAACATATCACACTTTTCATCATAGTGCTTTTACCAATGCATAAAATGCATGGAGAAGTCATTTCGAATGACTGGTCCTCAGTGTTGTGAGAACGATGACTGGTTAAAATTTTTGGTGGTTTCTTGTTCAGTCCATAGGCCTACATCGTGTGGCAAACCGGTGAGCATGTGGCTCTATTAGTATAGGAGATACCTGAAAACATATCACACTTTTCATCATAGTGCTTTTACCAATGCATAAAATGCATGGAGAAGTCATTTCGAATGACTGGTCCTCAGTGTTGTGAGAACGATGACTGGTTAAAATTTTTGGTGGTTTCTTGTTCAGTCCATAGGCCTACATCATGTGGCAAACCGGTGAGCATGTGGCTCTATTAGTATAGGAGATACCTGAAAACATATCACACTTTTCATCATAGTGCTTTTACCAATGCATAAAATGCATGGAGAAGTCATTTCGAATGACTGGTCCTCAGTGTTGTGAGAATGATGACTGGTTAAAATTTTTGGTGGTTTCTTGTTCAGTCCATAGGCCTACATCATGTGGCAAACCGGTGAGCATGTGGCTCTATTAGTATAGGAGATACCTGAAAACATATCACACTTTTCATCATAGTGCTTTTACCAATGCATAAAATGCATGGAGAAGTCATTTCGAATGACTGGTCCTCAGTGTTGTGAGAACGATGACTGGTTAAAATTTTTGGTGGTTTCTTGTTCAGTCCATAGGCCTACATCGTGTGGCAAACCGGTGAGCATGTGGCTCTATTAGTATAGGAGATACCTGAAAACATATCACACTTTTCATCATAGTGCTTTTACCAATGCATAAAATGCATGGAGAAGTCATTTCGAATGACTGGTCCTCAGTGTTGTGAGAACGATGACTGGTTAAAATTTTTGGTGGTTTCTTGTTCAGTCCATAGGCCTACATCATGTGGCAAACCGGTGAGCATGTGGCTCTATTAGTATAGGAAATACCTGAAAACATATCACACTTTTCATCATAGTGCTTTTACCAATGCATAAAATGCATGGAGAAGTCATTTCGAATGACTGGTCCTCAGTGTTGTGAGAACGATGACTGGTTAAAATTTTTGGTGGTTTCTTGTTCAGTCCATAGGCCTACATCATGTGGCAAACCGGTGAGCATGTGGCTCTATTAGTATAGGAGATACCTGAAAACATATCACACTTTTCATCATAGTGCTTTTACCAATGCATAAAATGCATGGAGAAGTCATTTCGAATGACTGGTCCTCAGTGTTGTGAGAACGATGACTGGTTAAAATTTTTGGTGGTTTCTTGTTCAGTCCATAGGCCTACATCATGTGGCAAACCGGTGAGCATGTGGCTCTATTAGTATAGGAGATACCTGAAAACATATCACACTTTTCATCATAGTGCTTTTACCAATGCATAAAATGCATGGAGAAGTCATTTCGAATGACTGGTCCTCAGTGTTGTGAGAACGATGACTGGTTAAAATTTTTGGTGGTTTCTTGTTCAGTCCATAGGCCTACATCGTGTGGCAAACCGGTGAGTATGTGGCTCTATTAGTATAGGAGATACCTGAAAACATATCACACTTTTCATCATAGTGCTTTTACCAATGCATAAAATGCATGGAGAAGTCATTTCGAATGACTGGTCCTCAGTGTTGTGAGAACGATGACTGGTTAAAATTTTTGGTGGTTTCTTGTTCAGTCCATAGGCCTACATCATGTGGCAAACCGGTGAGCATGTAGCTCTATTAGTATAGGAGATACCTGAAAACATATCACACTTTTCATCATAGTGCTTTTACCAATGCATAAAATGCATGGAGAAGTCATTTCGAATGACTGGTCCTCAGTGTTGTGAGAACGATGACTGGTTAAAATTTTTGGTGGTTTCTTGTTCAGTCCATAGGCCTACATCATGTGGCAAACCGGTGAGCATGTGGCTCTATTAGTATAGGAGATACCTGAAAACATATCACACTTTTCATCATAGTGCTTTTACCAATGCATAAAATGCATGGAGAAGTCATTTTGAATGACTGGTCCTCAGTGTTGTGAGAACGATGACTGGATAAAATTTTTGGTGGTTTCTTGTTCAGTCCATAGGCCTACATCATGTGGCAAACCGGTGAGCATGTGGCTCTATTAGTATAGGAGATACCTGAAAACATATCACACTTTTCATCACAGTGCTTTTACCAATGCATAAAATGCATGGAGAAGTCATTTCGAATGACTGGTCCTCAGTGTTGTGAGAACGATGACTGGTTAAAATTTTTGGTGGTTTCTTGTTCAGTCCATAGGCCTACATCATGTGGCCAACCGGTGAGCATGTAGCTCTACTAGTATAGGAGATACCTGAAAACATATCACACTTTTCATCATAGTGCTTTTACCAATGCATAAAATGCATGGAGAAGTCATTTCGAATGACTGGTCCTCAGTGTTGTGAGAACGATGACTGGTTAAAATTTTTGGTGGTTTCTTGTTCAGTCCATAGGCCTACATCATGTGGCAAACCGGTGAGCATGTGGCTCTATTAGTATAGGAGATACCTGAAAACATATCACACTTTTCATCATAGTGCTTTTACCAATGCATAAAATGCATGGAGAAGTCATTTCGAATGACTGGTCCTCAGTGTTGTGAGAACGATGACTGGTTAAAATTTTTGGTGGTTTCTTGTTCAGTCCATAGGCCTACATCGTGTGGCAAACCGGTGAGCATGTGGCTCTATTAGTATAGGAGATACCTGAAAACATATCACACTTTTCATCATAGTGCTTTTACCAATGCATAAAATGCATGGAGAAGTCATTTCGAATGACTGGTCCTCAGTGTTGTGAGAACGATGACTGGTTAAAATTTTTGGTGGTTTCTTGTTCAGTCCATAGGCCTACATCATGTGGCAAACCGGTGAGCATGTGGCTCTATTAGTATAGGAGATACCTGAAAACATATCACACTTTTCATCATAGTGCTTTTACCAATGCATAAAATGCATGGAGAAGTCATTTCGAATGACTGGTCCTCAGTGTTGTGAGAACGATGACTGGTTATTTTTGGTGGTTTCTTGTTCAGTCCATAGGCCTACATCATGTGGCAAACCGGTGAGCATGTGGCTCTATTAGTATAGGAGATACCTGAAAACATATCACACTTTTCATCATAGTGCTTTTACCAATGCATAAAATGCATGGAGAAGTCATTTCGAATGACTGGTCCTCAGTGTTGTGAGAACGATGACTGGTTAAAATTTTTGGTGGTTTCTTGTTCAGTCCATAGGCCTACATCGTGTGGCAAACCGGTGAGCATGTGGCTCTATTAGTATAGGAGATACCTGAAAACATATCACACTTTTCATCATAGTGCTTTTACCAATGCATAAAATGCATGGAGAAGTCATTTCGAATGACTGGTCCTCAGTGTTGTGAGAACGATGACTGGTTAAAATTTTTGGTGGTTTCTTGTTCAGTCCATAGGCCTACATCATGTGGCAAACCGGTGAGCATGTGGCTCTATTAGTATAGGAGATACCTGAAAACATATCACACTTTTCATCATAGTGCTTTTACCAATGCATAAAATGCATGGAGAAGTCATTTCGAATGACTGGTCCTCAGTGTTGTGAGAACGATGACTGGTTAAAATTTTTGGTGGTTTCTTGTTCAGTCCATAGGCCTACATCGTGTGGCAAACCGGTGAGCATGTGGCTCTATTAGTATAGGAGATACCTGAAAACATATCACACTTTTCATCATAGTGCTTTTACCAATGCATAAAATGCATGGAGAAGTCATTTCGAATGACTGGTCCTCAGTGTTGTGAGAACGATGACTGGTTAAAATTTTTGGTGGTTTCTTGTTCAGTCCATAGGCCTACATCATGTGGCAAACCGGTGAGCATGTGGCTCTATTAGTATAGGAGATACCTGAAAACATATCACACTTTTCATCATAGTGCTTTTACCAATGCATAAAATGCATGGAGAAGTCATTTCGAATGACTGGTCCTCAGTGTTGTGAGAACGATGACTGGTTAAAATTTTTGGTGGTTTCTTGTTCAGTCCATAGGCCTACATCGTGTGGCAAACCGGTGAGCATGTGGCTCTATTAGTATAGGAGATACCTGAAAACATATCACACTTTTCATCATAGTGCTTTTACCAATGCATAAAATGCATGGAGAAGTCATTTCGAATGACTGGTCCTCAGTGTTGTGAGAACGATGACTGGTTAAAATTTTTGGTGGTTTCTTGTTCAGTCCATAGGCCTACATCATGTGGCAAACCGGTGAGCATGTGGCTCTATTAGTATAGGAGATACCTGAAAACATATCACACTTTTCATCATAGTGCTTTTACCAATGCATAAAATGCATGGAGAAGTCATTTCGAATGACTGGTCCTCAGTGTTGTGAGAATGATGACTGGTTAAAATTTTTGGTGGTTTCTTGTTCAGTCCATAGGCCTACATCATGTGGCAAACCGGTGAGCATGTGGCTCTATTAGTATAGGAGATACCTGAAAACATATCACACTTTTCATCATAGTGCTTTTACCAATGCATAAAATGCATGGAGAAGTCATTTCGAATGACTGGTCCTCAGTGTTGTGAGAACGATGACTGGTTAAAATTTTTGGTGGTTTCTTGTTCAGTCCATAGGCCTACATCGTGTGGCAAACCGGTGAGCATGTGGCTCTATTAGTATAGGAGATACCTGAAAACATATCACACTTTTCATCATAGTGCTTTTACCAATGCATAAAATGCATGGAGAAGTCATTTCGAATGACTGGTCCTCAGTGTTGTGAGAACGATGACTGGTTAAAATTTTTGGTGGTTTCTTGTTCAGTCCATAGGCCTACATCATGTGGCAAACCGGTGAGCATGTGGCTCTATTAGTATAGGAAATACCTGAAAACATATCACACTTTTCATCATAGTGCTTTTACCAATGCATAAAATGCATGGAGAAGTCATTTCGAATGACTGGTCCTCAGTGTTGTGAGAACGATGACTGGTTAAAATTTTTGGTGGTTTCTTGTTCAGTCCATAGGCCTACATCATGTGGCAAACCGGTGAGCATGTGGCTCTATTAGTATAGGAGATACCTGAAAACATATCACACTTTTCATCATAGTGCTTTTACCAATGCATAAAATGCATGGAGAAGTCATTTCGAATGACTGGTCCTCAGTGTTGTGAGAACGATGACTGGTTAAAATTTTTGGTGGTTTCTTGTTCAGTCCATAGGCCTACATCATGTGGCAAACCGGTGAGCATGTGGCTCTATTAGTATAGGAGATACCTGAAAACATATCACACTTTTCATCATAGTGCTTTTACCAATGCATAAAATGCATGGAGAAGTCATTTCGAATGACTGGTCCTCAGTGTTGTGAGAACGATGACTGGTTAAAATTTTTGGTGGTTTCTTGTTCAGTCCATAGGCCTACATCGTGTGGCAAACCGGTGAGCATGTGGCTCTATTAGTATAGGAGATACCTGAAAACATATCACACTTTTCATCATAGTGCTTTTACCAATGCATAAAATGCATGGAGAAGTCATTTCGAATGACTGGTCCTCAGTGTTGTGAGAACGATGACTGGTTAAAATTTTTGGTGGTTTCTTGTTCAGTCCATAGGCCTACATCATGTGGCAAACCGGTGAGCATGTAGCTCTATTAGTATAGGAGATACCTGAAAACATATCACACTTTTCATCATAGTGCTTTTACCAATGCATAAAATGCATGGAGAAGTCATTTCGAATGACTGGTCCTCAGTGTTGTGAGAACGATGACTGGTTAAAATTTTTGGTGGTTTCTTGTTCAGTCCATAGGCCTACATCATGTGGCAAACCGGTGAGCATGTGGCTCTATTAGTATAGGAGATACCTGAAAACATATCACACTTTTCATCATAGTGCTTTTACCAATGCATAAAATGCATGGAGAAGTCATTTTGAATGACTGGTCGTCAGTGTTGTGAGAACGATGACTGGATAAAATTTTTGGTGGTTTCTTGTTCAGTCCATAGGCCTACATCATGTGGCAAACCGGTGAGCATGTGGCTCTATTAGTATAGGAGATACCTGAAAACATATCACACTTTTCATCACAGTGCTTTTACCAATGCATAAAATGCATGGAGAAGTCATTTCGAATGACTGGTCCTCAGTGTTGTGAGAACGATGACTGGTTAAAATTTTTGGTGGTTTCTTGTTCAGTCCATAGGCCTACATCATGTGGCCAACCGGTGAGCATGTAGCTCTACTAGTATAGGAGATACCTGAAAACATATCACACTTTTCATCATAGTGCTTTTACCAATGCATAAAATGCATGGAGAAGTCATTTCGAATGACTGGTCCTCAGTGTTGTGAGAACGATGACTGGTTAAAATTTTTGGTGGTTTCTTGTTCAGTCCATAGGCCTACATCATGTGGCAAACCGGTGAGCATGTGGCTCTATTAGTATAGGAGATACCTGAAAACATATCACACTTTTCATCATAGTGCTTTTACCAATGCATAAAATGCATGGAGAAGTCATTTCGAATGACTGGTCCTCAGTGTTGTGAGAACGATGACTGGTTAAAATTTTTGGTGGTTTCTTGTTCAGTCCATAGGCCTACATCATGTGGCCAACCGGTGAGCATGTAGCTCTATTATTATAGGAGATACCTGAAAACATATCACACTTTTCATCATAGTGCTTTTACCAATGCATAAAATGCATGGAGAAGTCATTTCGAATGACTGGTCCTCAGTGTTGTGAGAACGATGACTGGTTAAAATTTTTGGTGGTTTCTTGTTCAGTCCATAGGCCTACATCATGTGGCCAACCGGTGAGCATGTTGCTCTATTAGTATAGGAGATACCTGAAAACATATCACACTTTTCATCATAGTGCTTTTACCAATGCATAAAATGCATGGAGAAGTCATTTCGAATGACTGGTCCTCAGTGTTGTGAGAACGATGACTGGTTAAAATTTTTGGTGGTTTCTTGTTCAGTCCATAGGCCTACATCATGTGGCCAACCGGTGAGCATGTAGCTCTATTATTATAGGAGATACCTGAAAACATATCACACTTTTCATCATAGTGCTTTTACCAATGCATAAAATGCATGGAGAAGTCATTTCGAATGACTGGTCCTCAGTGTTGTGAGAACGATGACTGGTTAAAATTTTTGGTGGTTTCTTGTTCAGTCCATAGGCCTACATCATGTGGCAAACCGGTGAGCATGTAGCTCTATTAGTATAGGAGATACCTGAAAACATATCACACTTTTCATCATAGTGCTTTTACCAATGCATAAAATGCATGGAGAAGTCATTTCGAATGACTGGTCCTCAGTGTTGTGAGAACGATGACTGGTTAAAATTTTTGGTGGTTTCTTGTTCAGTCCATAGGCCTACATCATGTGGCCAACCGGTGAGCATGTAGCTCTATTATTATAGGAGATACCTGAAAACATATCACACTTTTCATCATAGTGCTTTTACCAATGCATAAAATGCATGGAGAAGTCATTTCGAATGACTGGTCCTCAGTGTTGTGAGAACGATGACTGGTTAAAATTTTTGGTGGTTTCTTGTTCAGTCCATAGGCCTACATCATGTGGCCAACCGGTGAGCATGTGGCTCTATTAGTATAGGAGATACCTGAAAACATATCACACTTTTCATCATAGTGCTTTTACCAATGCATAAAATGCATGGAGAAGTCATTTCGAATGACTGGTCCTCAGTGTTGTGAGAACGATGACTGGTTAAAATTTTTGGTGGTTTCTTGTTCAGTCCATAGGCCTACATCATGTGGCCAACCGGTGAGCATGTAGCTCTATTATTATAGGAGATACCTGAAAACATATCACACTTTTCATCATAGTGCTTTTACCAATGCATAAAATGCATGGAGAAGTCATTTCGAATGACTGGTCCTCAGTGTTGTGAGAACGATGACTGGTTAAAATTTTTGGTGGTTTCTTGTTCAGTCCATAGGCCTACATCATGTGGCAAACCGGTGAGCATGTAGCTCTATTAGTATAGGAGATACCTGAAAACATATCACACTTTTCATCATAGTGCTTTTACCAATGCATAAAATGCATGGAGAAGTCATTTCGAATGACTGGTCCTCAGTGTTGTGAGAACGATGACTGGTTAAAATTTTTGGTGGTTTCTTGTTCAGTCCATAGGCCTACATCATGTGGCAAACCGGTGAGCATGTTGCTCTATTAGTATAGGAGATACCTGAAAACATATCACACTTTTCATCATAGTGCTTTTACCAATGCATAAAATGCATGGAGAAGTCATTTCGAATGACTGGTCCTCAGTGTTGTGAGAACGATGACTGGTTAAAATTTTTGGTGGTTTCTTGTTCAGTCCATAGGCCTACATCATGTGGCAAACCGGTGAGCATGTAGCTCTATTAGTATAGGAGATACCTGAAAACATATCACACTTTTCATCATAGTGCTTTTACCAATGCATAAAATGCATGGAGAAGTCATTTCGAATGACTGGTCCTCAGTGTTGTGAGAACGATGACTGGTTAAAATTTTTGGTGGTTTCTTGTTCAGTCCATAGGCCTACATCATGTGGCAAACCGGTGAGCATGTTGCTCTATTAGTATAGGAGATACCTGAAAACATATCACACTTTTCATCATAGTGCTTTTACCAATGCATAAAATGCATGGAGAAGTCATTTCGAATGACTGGTCCTCAGTGTTGTGAGAACGATGACTGGTTAAAATTTTTGGTGGTTTCTTGTTCAGTCCATAGGCCTACATCATGTGGCAAACCGGTGAGCATGTGGCTCTATTAGTATAGGAGATACCTGAAAACATATCACACTTTTCATCATAGTGCTTTTACCAATGCATAAAATGCATGGAGAAGTCATTTCGAATGACTGGTCCTCAGTGTTGTGAGAACGATGACTGGTTAAAATTTTTGGTGGTTTCTTGTTCAGTCCATAGGCCTACATCATGTGGCCAACCGGTGAGCATGTAGCTCTATTATTATAGGAGATACCTGAAAACATATCACACTTTTCATCATAGTGCTTTTACCAATGCATAAAATGCATGGAGAAGTCATTTCGAATGACTGGTCCTCAGTGTTGTGAGAACGATGACTGGTTAAAATTTTTGGTGGTTTCTTGTTCAGTCCATAGGCCTACATCATGTGGCCAACCGGTGAGCATGTGGCTCTATTAGTATAGGAGATACCTGAAAACATATCACACTTTTCATCATAGTGCTTTTACCAATGCATAAAATGCATGGAGAAGTCATTTCGAATGACTGGTCCTCAGTGTTGTGAGAACGATGACTGGTTAAAATTTTTGGTGGTTTCTTGTTCAGTCCATAGGCCTACATCATGTGGCCAACCGGTGAGCATGTAGCTCTATTATTATAGGAGATACCTGAAAACATATCACACTTTTCATCATAGTGCTTTTACCAATGCATAAAATGCATGGAGAAGTCATTTCGAATGACTGGTCCTCAGTGTTGTGAGAACGATGACTGGTTAAAATTTTTGGTGGTTTCTTGTTCAGTCCATAGGCCTACATCATGTGGCAAACCGGTGAGCATGTAGCTCTATTAGTATAGGAGATACCTGAAAACATATCACACTTTTCATCATAGTGCTTTTACCAATGCATAAAATGCATGGAGAAGTCATTTCGAATGACTGGTCCTCAGTGTTGTGAGAACGATGACTGGTTAAAATTTTTGGTGGTTTCTTGTTCAGTCCATAGGCCTACATCATGTGGCAAACCGGTGAGCATGTTGCTCTATTAGTATAGGAGATACCTGAAAACATATCACACTTTTCATCATAGTGCTTTTACCAATGCATAAAATGCATGGAGAAGTCATTTCGAATGACTGGTCCTCAGTGTTGTGAGAACGATGACTGGTTAAAATTTTTGGTGGTTTCTTGTTCAGTCCATAGGCCTACATCATGTGGCAAACCGGTGAGCATGTGGCTCTATTAGTATAGGAGATACCTGAAAACATATCACACTTTTCATCATAGTGCTTTTACCAATGCATAAAATGCATGGAGAAGTCATTTCGAATGACTGGTCCTCAGTGTTGTGAGAACGATGACTGGTTAAAATTTTTGGTGGTTTCTTGTTCAGTCCATAGGCCTACATCATGTGGCAAACCGGTGAGCATGTGGCTCTATTAGTATAGGAGATACCTGAAAACATATCACACTTTTCATCATAGTGCTTTTACCAATGCATAAAATGCATGGAGAAGTCATTTCGAATGACTGGTCCTCAGTGTTGTGAGAATGATGACTGGTTAAAATTTTTGGTGGTTTCTTGTTCAGTCCATAGGCCTACATCATGTGGCAAACCGGTGAGCATGTGGCTCTATTAGTATAGGAGATACCTGAAAACATATCACACATTTCATCATAGTGCTTTTACCAATGCATAAAATGCATGGAGAAGTCATTTTGAATGACTGGTCCTCAGTGTTGTGAGAACGATGACTGGTTGAAATTTTTGGTGGTTTCTTGTTCAGTCCATAGGCCTACATCATGTGGCAAACCGGTGAGCATGTGGCTCTATTAGTATAGGAGATACCTGAAAACATATCACACTTTTCATCATAGTGCTTTTACCAATGCATAAAATGCATGGAGAAGTCATTTCGAATGACTGGTCCTCAGTGTTGTGAGAACGATGACTGGTTAAAATTTTTGGTGGTTTCTTGTTCAGTCCATAGGCCTACATCATGTGGCAAACCGGTGAGCATGTGGCTCTATTAGTATAGGAGATACCTGAAAACATATCACACTTTTCATCATAGTGCTTTTACCAATGCATAAAATGCATGGAGAAGTCATTTCGAATGACTGGTCCTCAGTGTTGTGAGAACGATGACTGGTTAAAATTTTTGGTGGTTTCTTGTTCAGTCAATAGGCCTACATCATGTGGCAAACCGGTGAGCATGTGGCTCTATTAGTATAGGAGATACCTGAAAACATATCACACTTTTTAAGAACATCCTAAATAGGCAGTGTAAGCGGTTTATACCTTGTGGGAATAAAAGGACTAGAAATAGGAAAAACCCAATGTGGCTAAACAAAGAAGTAAGACAGGCAATTAACAGTAAAAAGAAAGCATTTGCACTACTAAAGCAGGATGGCACCATTGAAGCTCTAAAAAACTATAGGGAGAAAAATACTTTATCTAAAAAACTAATTAAAGCTGCCAAAAAGGAAACAGAGAAGCACATTGCTAAGGAGAGTAAAACTAATCCCAAACTGTTCTTCAACTATATCAATAGTAAAAGAATAAAAACTGAAAATGTAGGCCCCTTAAAAAATAGTGAGGAAAGAATGGTTGTAGATGACGAGGAAAAAGCTAACATATTAAACACCTTCTTCTCCACGGTATTCACGGTGGAAAATGAAATGCTAGATGAAATCCCAAGAAACAATGAAAACCCTATATTAAGGGTCACCAATCTAACCCAAGAAGAGGTGCGAAACCGGCTAAATAAGATTAAAATAGATAAATCTCCGGGTCCGGATGGCATACACCCACGAGTACTAAGAGAACTAAGTAATGTAATAGATAAACCATTATTTCTTATTTTTAGTGACTCTATAGCGACAGGGTCTGTTCCGCAGGACTGGCGCATAGCAAATGTGGTGCCAATATTCAAAAAGGGCTCTAAAAGTGAACCTGGAAATTATAGGCCAGTAAGTCTAACCTCTATTGTTGGTAAAATATTTGAAGGGTTTCTGAGGGATGTTATTCTGGATTATCTCAATGAGAATAACTGTTTAACTCCATATCAGCATGGGTTTATGAGAAATCGCTCCTGTCAAACCAATCTAATCAGTTTTTATGAAGAGGTAAGCTATAGGCTGGACCACGGTGAGTCATTGGACGTGGTATATCTCGATTTTTCCAAAGCGTTTGATACCGTGCCGCACAAGAGGTTGGTACACAAAATGAGAATGCTTGGTCTGGGGGAACATGTGTGTAAATGGGTTAGTAACTGGCTTAGTGATAGAAAGCAGAGGGTGGTTATAAATGGTATAGCCTCTAACTGGGTCGCTGTGACCAGTGGGGTACCGCAGGGGTCAGTATTGGGACCTGTTCTCTTCAACATATTCATTAATGATCTGGTAAAAGGTTTACACAGTAAAATATCGATATTTGCAGATGATACAAAACTATGTAAAGCAGTTAATACAAGAGAAGATAGTATTCTGCTACAGATGGATCTGGATAAGTTGGAAACTTGGGCTGAAAGGTGGCAGATGAGGTTTAACAATGATAAATGTAAGGTTATACACATGGGAAGAGGGAATCAATATCACCATTACACACTGAACGGGAAACCACTGGGTAAATCTGACAGGGAGAAGGACTTGGGGATCCTAGTTAATGATAAACTTACCTGGAGCAGCCAGTGCCAGGCAGCAGCTGCCAAGGCAAACAGGATCATGGGGTGCATTAAAAGAGGTCTGGATACACATGATGAGAGTATTATACTGCCTCTGTACAAATCCCTAGTTAGACCGCACATGGAGTACTGTGTCCAGTTTTGGGCACCGGTGCTCAGGAAGGATATAATGGAACTAGAGAGAGTACAAAGGAGGGCAACAAAATTAATAAAGGGGATGGGAGAACTACAATACCCAGATAGATTAGCGAAATTAGGATTATTTAGTCTAGAAAAAAGACGACTGAGGGGCGATCTAATAACCATGTATAAGTATATAAGGGGACAATACAAATATCTCGCTGAGGATCTGTTTATACCAAGGAAGGTGACGGGCACAAGGGGGCATTCTTTGCGTCTGGAGGAGAGAAGGTTTTTCCACCAACATAGAAGAGGATTCTTTACTGTTAGGGCAGTGAGAATCTGGAATTGCTTGCCTGAGGAGGTGGTGATGGCGAACTCAGTCGAGGGGTTCAAGAGAGGCCTGGATGTCTTCCTGGAGCAGAACAATATTGTATCATACAATTATTAGGTTCTGTAGAAGGACGTAGATCTGGGTATTTATTATGATGGAATATAGGCTGAACTGGATGGACAAATGTCTTTTTTCGGCCTTACTAACTATGTTACTATGTTACTATGTTACTTTTCATCATAGTGCTTTTACCAATGCATAAAATGCATGGAGAAGTCATTTCGAATGACTGGTCCTCAGTGTTGTGAGAACGATGACTGGTTAAAATTTTTGGTGGTTTCTTGTTCAGTCCATAGGCCTACATCATGTGGCAAACCGGTGAGCATGTGGCTCTATTAGTACAGGAGATACCTGAAAACATATCACACTTTTCATCATAGTGCTTTTACCAATGCATAAAATGCATGGAGAAGTCATTTCGAATGACTGGTCCTCAGTGTTGTGAGAACGATGACTGGTTAAAATTTTTGGTGGTTTCTTGTTCAGTCCATAGGCCTACATCATGTGGCAAACCGGTGAGCATGTGGCTCTATTAGTATAGGAGATACCTGAAAACATATCACACTTTTCATCATAGTGCTTTTACCAATGCATAAAATGCATGGAGAAGTCATTTCGAATGACTGGTCCTCAGTGTTGTGAGAACGATGACTGGTTAAAATTTTTGGTGGTTTCTTGTTCAGTCCATAGGCCTACATCATGTGGCAAACCGGTGAGCATGTGGCTCTATTAGTATAGGAGATACCTGAAAACATATCACACTTTTCATCATAGTGCTTTTACCAATGCATAAAATGCATGGAGAAGTCATTTCGAATGACTGGTCCTCAGTGTTGTGAGAACGATGACTGGTTAAAATTTTTGGTGGTTTCTTGTTCAGTCCATAGGCCTACATCATGTGGCAAACCGGTGAGCATGTGGCTCTATTAGTATAGGAGATACCTGAAAACATATCACACTTTTCATCATAGTGCTTTTACAAATGCATAAAAAGCATGGAGAAGTCATTTCGAATGACTGGTCCTCAGTGTTGTGAGAACGATGACTGGTTAAAATTTTTGGTGGTTTCTTGTTCAGTCCATAGGCCTACATCATGTGGCAAACCGGTGAGCATGTGGCTCTATTAGTATAGGAGATACCTGAAAACATATCACACTTTTCATCATAGTGCTTTTACCAATGCATAAAATGCATGGAGAAGTCATTTCGAATGACTGGTCCTCAGTGTTGTGAGAACGATGACTGGTTAAAATTTTTGGTGGTTTCTTGCTCAGTCCATAGGCCTACATCATGTGGCAAACCGGTGAGCATGTGGCTCTATTAGTATAGGAGATACCTGAAAACATATCACACTTTTCATCATAGTGCTTTTACCAATGCATAAAATGCACGGAGAAGTCATTTCGAATGACTGGTCCTCAGTGTTGTGAGAACGATGACTGGTTAAAATTTTTGGTGATTTCTTGTTCAGTCCATAGGCCTACATCATGTGGCAAACCGGTGAGCATGTGGCTCTATTAGTATAGGAGATACCTGAAAACATATCACACTTTTCATCATAGTGCTTTTACCAATGCATAAAATGCATGGAGAAGTCATTTCGAATGACTGGTCCTCAGTGTTGTGAGAACGATGACTGGTTAAAATTTTTGGTGGTTTCTTGTTCAGTGCATAGGCCTACATCATGTGGCAAACCGGTGAGCATGTGGCTCTATTAGTATAGGAGATACCTGAAAACATATCACACTTTTCATCATAGTGCTTTTACCAATGCATAAAATGCATGGAGAAGTCATTTCGAATGACTGGTCCTCAGTGTTGTGAGAACGATGACTGGTTAAAATTTTTGGTGGTTTCTTGTTCAGTCCATAGGCCTACATCATGTGGCAAACCGGTGAGCATGTGTCTCTATTAGTATAGGAGATACCTGAAAACATATCACACTTTTCATCATAGTGCTTTTACCAATGCATAAAATGCATGGAGAAGTCATTTCGAATGACTGGTCCTCAGTGTTGTGAGAACGATGACTGGTTAAAATTTTTGGTGGTTTCTTGTTCAGTCCATAGGCCTACATCATGTGGCAAACCGGTGAGCATGTGGCTCTATTAGTATAGGAGATACCTGAAAACATATCACACTTTTCATCATAGTGCTTTTACCAATGCATAAAATGCATGGAGAAGTCATTTCGAATGACTGGTCCTCAGTGTTGTGAGAACGATGACTGGTTAAAATTTTTGGTGGTTTCTTGTTCAGTCCATAGGCCCACATCATGTGGCAAACCGGTGAGCATGTGGCTCTATTAGTATAGGAGATACCTGAAAACATATCACACTTTTCATCATAGTGCTTTTACCAATGCATAAAATGCATGGAGAAGTCATTTCGAATGACTGGTCCTCAGTGTTGTGAGAACGATGACTGGTTAAAATTTTTGGTGGTTTCTTGTTCAGTCCATAGGCCTACATCATGTGGCAAACCGGTGAGCATGTGGCTCTATTAGTATAGGAGATACCTGAAAACATATCACACTTTTCATCATAGTGCTTTTACCAATGCATAAAATGCATGGAGAAGTCATTTCGAATGACTGGTCCTCGGTGTTGTGAGAACGATGACTGGTTAAAATTTTTGGTGGTTTCTTGTTCAGTCCATAGGCCTACATCATGTGGCAAACCGGTGAGCATGTGGCTCTATTAGTATAGGAGATACCTGAAAACATATCACACTTTTCATCATAGTGCTATTACCAATGCATAAAATGCATGGAGAAGTCATTTCGAATGACTGGTCCTCAGTGTTGTGAGAACGATGACTGGTTAAAATTTTTGGTGGTTTCTTGTTCAGTCCATAGGCCTACATCATGTGGCAAACCGGTGAGCATGTGGCTCTATTAGTATAGGAGATACCTGAAAACATATCACACTTTTCATCATAGTGCTTTTACCAATGCATAAAATGCATGGAGAAGTCATTTCGAATGACTGGTCCTCAGTGTTGTGAGAACGATGACTGGTTAAAATTTTTGGTGGTTTCTTGTTCAGTCCATAGGCCTACATCATGTGGCAAACCGGTGAGCATGTGGCTCTATTAGTATAGGAGATACCTGAAAACATATCACACTTTTCATCATAGTGCTTTTACCAATGCATAAAATGCATGGAGAAGTCATTTCGAATGACTGGTCCTCAGTGTTGTGAGAACGATGACTGGTTAAAATTTTTAGTGGTTTCTTGTTCAGTCCATAGGCCTACATCATGTGGCAAACCGGTGAGCATGTGGCTCTATTAGTATAGGAGATACCTGAAAACATATCACACTTTTCATCATAGTGCTTTTACCAATGCATAAAATGCATGGAGAAGTCATTTCGAATGACTGGTCCTCAGTGTTGTGAGAACGATGACTGGTTAAAATTTTTGGTGGTTTCTTGTTCAGTCCATAGGCCTACATCATGTGGCAAACCGGTGAGCATGTGGCTCTATTAGTATAGGAGATACCTGAAAACATATCACACTTTTCATCATAGTGCTTTTACCAATGCATAAAATGCATGGAGAAGTCATTTCGAATGACTGGTCCTCAGTGTTGTGAGAACGATGACTGGTTAAAATTTTTGGTGGTTTCTTGTTCAGTCCATAGGCCTACATCATGTGGCAAACCGGTGAGCATGTGGCTCTATTAGTATAGGAGATACCTGAAAACATATCACACTTTTCATCATAGTGCTTTTACCAATGCATAAAATGCATGGAGAAGTCATTTCGAATGACTGGTCCTCAGTGTTGTGAGAACGATGACTGGTTAAAATTTTTGGTGGTTTCTTGTTCAGTCCATAGGCCTACATCGTGTGGCAAACCGGTGAGCATGTGGCTCTATTAGTATAGGAGATACCTGAAAACATATCACACTTTTCATCATAGTGCTTTTACCAATGCATAAAATGCATGGAGAAGTCATTTCGAATGACTGGTCCTCAGTGTTGTGAGAACGATGACTGGTTAAAATTTTTGGTGGTTTCTTGTTCAGTCCATAGGCCTACATCATGTGGCAAACCGGTGAGCATGTGGCTCTATTAGTATAGGAGATACCTGAAAACATATCACACTTTTCATCATAGTGCTTTTACCAATGCATAAAATGCATGGAGAAGTCATTTCGAATGACTGGTCCTCAGTGTTGTGAGAACGATGACTGGTTAAAATTTTTGGTGGTTTCTTGTTCAGTCCATAGGCCTACATCGTGTGGCAAACCGGTGAGCATGTGGCTCTATTAGTATAGGAGATACCTGAAAACATATCACACTTTTCATCATAGTGCTTTTACCAATGCATAAAATGCATGGAGAAGTCATTTCGAATGACTGGTCCTCAGTGTTGTGAGAACGATGACTGGTTAAAATTTTTGGTGGTTTCTTGTTCAGTCCATAGGCCTACATCGTGTGGCAAACCGGTGAGCATGTGGCTCTATTAGTATAGGAGATACCTGAAAACATATCACACTTTTCATCATAGTGCTTTTACCAATGCATAAAATGCATGGAGAAGTCATTTCGAATGACTGGTCCTCAGTGTTGTGAGAACGATGACTGGTTAAAATTTTTGGTGGTTTCTTGTTCAGTCCATAGGCCTACATCATGTGGCAAACCGGTGAGCATGTGGCTCTATTAGTATAGGAGATACCTGAAAACATATCACACTTTTCATCATAGTGCTTTTACCAATGCATAAAATGCATGGAGAAGTCATTTCGAATGACTGGTCCTCAGTGTTGTGAGAACGATGACTGGTTAAAATTTTTGGTGGTTTCTTGTTCAGTCCATAGGCCTACATCGTGTGGCAAACCGGTGAGCATGTGGCTCTATTAGTATAGGAGATACCTGAAAACATATCACACTTTTCATCATAGTGCTTTTACCAATGCATAAAATGCATGGAGAAGTCATTTCGAATGACTGGTCCTCAGTGTTGTGAGAACGATGACTGGTTAAAATTTTTGGTGGTTTCTTGTTCAGTCCATAGGCCTACATCATGTGGCAAACCGGTGAGCATGTGGCTCTATTAGTATAGGAGATACCTGAAAACATATCACACTTTTCATCATAGTGCTTTTACCAATGCATAAAATGCATGGAGAAGTCATTTCGAATGACTGGTCCTCAGTGTTGTGAGAATGATGACTGGTTAAAATTTTTGGTGGTTTCTTGTTCAGTCCATAGGCCTACATCATGTGGCAAACCGGTGAGCATGTGGCTCTATTAGTATAGGAGATACCTGAAAACATATCACACTTTTCATCATAGTGCTTTTACCAATGCATAAAATGCATGGAGAAGTCATTTCGAATGACTGGTCCTCAGTGTTGTGAGAACGATGACTGGTTAAAATTTTTGGTGGTTTCTTGTTCAGTCCATAGGCCTACATCGTGTGGCAAACCGGTGAGCATGTGGCTCTATTAGTATAGGAGATACCTGAAAACATATCACACTTTTCATCATAGTGCTTTTACCAATGCATAAAATGCATGGAGAAGTCATTTCGAATGACTGGTCCTCAGTGTTGTGAGAACGATGACTGGTTAAAATTTTTGGTGGTTTCTTGTTCAGTCCATAGGCCTACATCATGTGGCAAACCGGTGAGCATGTGGCTCTATTAGTATAGGAGATACCTGAAAACATATCACACTTTTCATCATAGTGCTTTTACCAATGCATAAAATGCATGGAGAAGTCATTTCGAATGACTGGTCCTCAGTGTTGTGAGAACGATGACTGGTTAAAATTTTTGGTGGTTTCTTGTTCAGTCCATAGGCCTACATCGTGTGGCAAACCGGTGAGCATGTGGCTCTATTAGTATAGGAGATACCTGAAAACATATCACACTTTTCATCATAGTGCTTTTACCAATGCATAAAATGCATGGAGAAGTCATTTCGAATGACTGGTCCTCAGTGTTGTGAGAACGATGACTGGTTAAAATTTTTGGTGGTTTCTTGTTCAGTCCATAGGCCTACATCATGTGGCAAACCGGTGAGCATGTGGCTCTATTAGTATAGGAGATACCTGAAAACATATCACACTTTTCATCATAGTGCTTTTACCAATGCATAAAATGCATGGAGAAGTCATTTCGAATGACTGGTCCTCAGTGTTGTGAGAACGATGACTGGTTAAAATTTTTGGTGGTTTCTTGTTCAGTCCATAGGCCTACATCGTGTGGCAAACCGGTGAGCATGTGGCTCTATTAGTATAGGAGATACCTGAAAACATATCACACTTTTCATCATAGTGCTTTTACCAATGCATAAAATGCATGGAGAAGTCATTTCGAATGACTGGTCCTCAGTGTTGTGAGAACGATGACTGGTTAAAATTTTTGGTGGTTTCTTGTTCAGTCCATAGGCCTACATCATGTGGCAAACCGGTGAGCATGTGGCTCTATTAGTATAGGAGATACCTGAAAACATATCACACTTTTCATCATAGTGCTTTTACCAATGCATAAAATGCATGGAGAAGTCATTTCGAATGACTGGTCCTCAGTGTTGTGAGAATGATGACTGGTTAAAATTTTTGGTGGTTTCTTGTTCAGTCCATAGGCCTACATCATGTGGCAAACCGGTGAGCATGTGGCTCTATTAGTATAGGAGATACCTGAAAACATATCACACTTTTCATCATAGTGCTTTTACCAATGCATAAAATGCATGGAGAAGTCATTTCGAATGACTGGTCCTCAGTGTTGTGAGAACGATGACTGGTTAAAATTTTTGGTGGTTTCTTGTTCAGTCCATAGGCCTACATCGTGTGGCAAACCGGTGAGCATGTGGCTCTATTAGTATAGGAGATACCTGAAAACATATCACACTTTTCATCATAGTGCTTTTACCAATGCATAAAATGCATGGAGAAGTCATTTCGAATGACTGGTCCTCAGTGTTGTGAGAACGATGACTGGTTAAAATTTTTGGTGGTTTCTTGTTCAGTCCATAGGCCTACATCATGTGGCAAACCGGTGAGCATGTGGCTCTATTAGTATAGGAGATACCTGAAAACATCACACTTTTCATCATAGTGCTTTTACCAATGCATAAAATGCATGGAGAAGTCATTTCGAATGACTGGTCCTCAGTGTTGTGAGAACGATGACTGGTTAAAATTTTTGGTGGTTTCTTGTTCAGTCCATAGGCCTACATCATGTGGCAAACCGGTGAGCATGTGGCTCTATTAGTATAGGAGATACCTGAAAACATATCACACTTTTCATCATAGTGCTTTTACCAATGCATAAAATGCATGGAGAAGTCATTTCGAATGACTGGTCCTCAGTGTTGTGAGAACGATGACTGGTTAAAATTTTTGGTGGTTTCTTGTTCAGTCCATAGGCCTACATCATGTGGCAAACCGGTGAGCATGTGGCTCTATTAGTATAGGAGATACCTGAAAACATATCACACTTTTCATCATAGTGCTTTTACCAATGCATAAAATCCATGGAGAAGTCATTTCGAATGACTGGTCCTCAGTGTTGTGAGAACGATGACTGGTTAAAATTTTTGGTGGTTTCTTGTTCAGTCCATAGGCCTACATCGTGTGGCAAACCGGTGAGCATGTGGCTCTATTAGTATAGGAGATACCTGAAAACATATCACACTTTTCATCATAGTGCTTTTACCAATGCATAAAATGCATGGAGAAGTCATTTCGAATGACTGGTCCTCAGTGTTGTGAGAACGATGACTGGTTAAAATTTTTGGTGGTTTCTTGTTCAGTCCATAGGCCTACATCATGTGGCAAACCGGTGAGCATGTGGCTCTATTAGTATAGGAGATACCTGAAAACATATCACACTTTTCATCATAGTGCTTTTACCAATGCATAAAATGCATGGAGAAGTCATTTCGAATGACTGGTCCTCAGTGTTGTGAGAACTGATGACTGGTTAAAATTTTTGGTGGTTTCTTGTTCAGTCCATAGGCCTACATCATGTGGCAAACCGGTGAGCATGTGGCTCTATTAGTATAGGAGATACCTGAAAACATATCACACTTTTCATCATAGTGCTTTTACCAATGCATAAAATGCATGGAGAAGTCATTTCGAATGACTGGTCCTCAGTGTTGTGAGAACGATGACTGGTTAAAATTTTTGGTGGTTTCTTGTTCAGTCCATAGGCCTACATCAGTGTGGCAAACCGGTGAGCATGTGGCTCTATTAGTATAGGAGATACCTGAAAACATATCACACTTTTCATCATAGTGCTTTTACCAATGCATAAAATGCATGGAGAAGTCATTTCGAATGACTGGTCCTCAGTGTTGTGAGAACGATGACTGGTTAAAATTTTTGGTGGTTTCTTGTTCAGTCCATAGGCCTACATCATGTGGCAAACCGGTGAGCATGTGGCTCTATTAGTATAGGAGATACCTGAAAACATATCACACTTTTCATCATAGTGCTTTTACCAATGCATAAAATGCATGGAGAAGTCATTTCGAATGACTGGTCCTCAGTGTTGTGAGAACGATGACTGGTTAAAATTTTTGGTGGTTTCTTGTTCAGTCCATAGGCCTACATCATGTGGCAAACCGGTGAGCATGTGGCTCTATTAGTATAGGAGATACCTGAAAACATATCACACTTTTCATCATAGTGCTTTTACCAATGCATAAAATGCATGGAGAAGTCATTTCGAATGACTGGTCCTCAGTGTTGTGAGAACGATGACTGGTTAAAATTTTTGGTGGTTTCTTGTTCAGTCCATAGGCCTACATCATGTGGCAAACCGGTGAGCATGTGGCTCTATTAGTATAGGAGATACCTGAAAACATATCACACTTTTCATCATAGTGCTTTTACCAATGCATAAAATGCATGGAGAAGTCATTTCGAATGACTGGTCCTCAGTGTTGTGAGAACGATGACTGGTTAAAATTTTTGGTGGTTTCTTGTTCAGTCCATAGGCCTACATCGTGTGGCAAACCGGTGAGCATGTGGCTCTATTAGTATAGGAGATACCTGAAAACATATCACACTTTTCATCATAGTGCTTTTACCAATGCATAAAATTCATGGAGAAGTCATTTCGAATGACTGGTCCTCAGTGTTGTGAGAACGATGACTGGTTAAAATTTTTGGTGGTTTCTTGTTCAGTCCATAGGCCTACATCATGTGGCAAACCGGTGAGCATGTGGCTCTATTAGTATAGGAGATACCTGAAAACATATCACACTTTTCATCATAGTGCTTTTACCAATGCATAAAATGCATGGAGAAGTCATTTCGAATGACTGGTCCTCAGTGTTGTGAGAATGATGACTGGTTAAAATTTTTGGTGGTTTCTTGTTCAGTCCATAGGCCTACATCATGTGGCAAACCGGTGAGCATGTGGCTCTATTAGTATAGGAGATACCTGAAAACATATCACACTTTTCATCATAGTGCTTTTACCAATGCATAAAATGCATGGAGAAGTCATTTCGAATGACTGGTCCTCAGTGTTGTGAGAACGATGACTGGTTAAAATTTTTGGTGGTTTCTTGTTCAGTCCATAGGCCTACATCATGTGGCAAACCGGTGAGCATGTGGCTCTATTAGTATAGGAGATACCTGAAAACATATCACACTTTTCATCATAGTGCTTTTACCAATGCATAAAATGCATGGAGAAGTCATTTCGAATGACTGGTCCTCAGTGTTGTGAGAACGATGACTGGTTAAAATTTTTGGTGGTTTCTTGTTCAGTCCATAGGCCTACATCATGTGGCAAACCGGTGAGCATGTGGCTCTATTAGTATAGGAGATACCTGAAAACATATCACACTTTTCATCATAGTGCTTTTACCAATGCATAAAATGCATGGAGAAGTCATTTCGAATGACTGGTCCTCAGTGTTGTGAGAACGATGACTGGTTGAAATTTTTGGTGGTTTCTTGTTCAGTCCATAGGCCTACATCATGTGGCAAACCGGTGAGCATGTGGCTCTATTAGTATAGGAGATACCTGAAAACATATCACACTTTTCATCATAGTGCTTTTACCAATGCATAAAATGCATGGAGAAGTCATTTCGAATGACTGGTCCTCAGTGTTGTGAGAACGATGACTGGTTAAAATTTTTGGTGGTTTCTTGTTCAGTCCATAGGCCTACATCATGTGGCAAACCGGTGAGCATGTGGCTCTATTAGTATAGGAGATACCTGAAAACATATCACACTTTTCATCATAGTGCTTTTACCAATGCATAAAATGCATGGAGAAGTCATTTCGAATGACTGGTCCTCAGTGTTGTGAGAACGATGACTGGTTAAAATTTTTGGTGGTTTCTTGTTCAGTCCATAGGCCTACATCATGTGGCAAACCGGTGAGCATGTGGCTCTATTAGTATAGGAGATACCTGAAAACATATCACACTTTTCATCATAGTGCTTTTACCAATGCATAAAATGCATGGAGAAGTCATTTCGAATGACTGGTCCTCAGTGTTGTGAGAACGATGACTGGTTAAAATTTTTGGTGGTTTCTTGTTCAGTCCATAGGCCTACATCATGTGGCAAACCGGTGAGCATGTGGCTCTATTAGTATAGGAGATACCTGAAAACATATCACACTTTTCATCATAGTGCTTTTACCAATGCATAAAATGCATGGAGAAGTCATTTCGAATGACTGGTCCTCAGTGTTGTGAGAACGATGACTGGTTAAAATTTTTGGTGGTTTCTTGTTCAGTCCATAGGCCTACATCATGTGGCAAACCGGTGAGCATGTGGCTCTATTAGTATAGGAGATACCTGAAAACATATCACACTTTTCATCATAGTGCTTTTACCAATGCATAAAATGCATGGAGAAGTCATTTCGAATGACTGGTCCTCAGTGTTGTGAGAACGATGACTGGTTAAAATTTTTGGTGGTTTCTTGTTCAGTCCATAGGCCTACATCATGTGGCAAACCGGTGAGCATGTGGCTCTATTAGTATAGGAGATACCTGAAAACATATCACACTTTTCATCACAGTGCTTTTACCAATGCATAAAATGCATGGAGAAGTCATTTCGAATGACTGGTCCTCAGTGTTGTGAGAACGATGACTGGTTAAAATTTTTGGTGGTTTCTTGTTCAGTCCATAGGCCTACATCATGTGGCCAACCGGTGAGCATGTAGCTCTACTAGTATAGGAGATACCTGAAAACATATCACACTTTTCATCATAGTGCTTTTACCAATGCATAAAATGCATGGAGAAGTCATTTCGAATGACTGGTCCTCAGTGTTGTGAGAACGATGACTGGTTAAAATTTTTGGTGGTTTCTTGTTCAGTCCATAGGCCTACATCATGTGGCAAACCGGTGAGCATGTAGCTCTATTAGTATAGGAGATACCTGAAAACATATCACACTTTTCATCATAGTGCTTTTACCAATGCATAAAATGCATGGAGAAGTCATTTCGAATGACTGGTCCTCAGTGTTGTGAGAACGATGACTGGTTAAAATTTTTGGTGGTTTCTTGTTCAGTCCATAGGCCTACATCATGTGGCAAACCGGTGAGCATGTGGCTCTATTAGTATAGGAGATACCTGAAAACATATCACACTTTTCATCATAGTGCTTTTACCAATGCATAAAATGCATGGAGAAGTCATTTCGAATGACTGGTCCTCAGTGTTGTGAGAACGATGACTGGTTAAAATTTTTGGTGGTTTCTTGTTCAGTCCATAGGCCTACATCATGTGGCCAACTGGTGAGCATGTAGCTCTATTATTATAGGAGATACCTGAAAACATATCACACTTTTCATCATAGTGCTTTTACCAATGCATAAAATGCATGGAGAAGTCATTTCGAATGACTGGTCCTCAGTGTTGTGAGAACGATGACTGGTTAAAATTTTTGGTGGTTTCTTGTTCAGTCCATAGGCCTACATCATGTGGCCAACCGGTGAGCATGTAGCTCTATTATTATAGGAGATACCTGAAAACATATCACACTTTTCATCATAGTGCTTTTACCAATGCATAAAATGCATGGAGAAGTCATTTCGAATGACTGGTCCTCAGTGTTGTGAGAACGATGACTGGTTAAAATTTTTGGTGGTTTCTTGTTCAGTCCATAGGCCTACATCATGTGGCAAACCGGTGAGCATGTAGCTCTATTAGTATAGGAGATACCTGAAAACATATCACACTTTTCATCATAGTGCTTTTACCAATGCATAAAATGCATGGAGAAGTCATTTCGAATGACTGGTCCTCAGTGTTGTGAGAACGATGACTGGTTAAAATTTTTGGTGGTTTCTTGTTCAGTCCATAGGCCTACATCATGTGGCAAACCGGTGAGCATGTTGCTCTATTAGTATAGGAGATACCTGAAAACATATCACACTTTTCATCATAGTGCTTTTACCAATGCATAAAATGCATGGAGAAGTCATTTCGAATGACTGGTCCTCAGTGTTGTGAGAACGATGACTGGTTAAAATTTTTGGTGGTTTCTTGTTCAGTCCATAGGCCTACATCATGTGGCAAACCGGGTGAGCATGTAGCTCTATTAGTATAGGAGATACCTGAAAACATATCACACTTTTCATCATAGTGCTTTTACCAATGCATAAAATGCATGGAGAAGTCATTTCGAATGACTGGTCCTCAGTGTTGTGAGAACGATGACTGGTTAAAATTTTTGGTGGTTTCTTGTTCAGTCCATAGGCCTACATCATGTGGCAAACCGGTGAGCATGTAGGCTCTATTATTATAGGAGATACCTGAAAACATATCACACTTTTCATCATAGTGCTTTTACCAATGCATAAAATGCATGGAGAAGTCATTTCGAATGACTGGTCCCTCAGTGTTGTGAGAACGATGACTGGTTAAAATTTTTGGTGGTTTCTTGTTCAGTCCATAGGCCTACATCATGTGGCCAACCGGTGAGCATGTAGCTCTATTATTATAGGAGATACCTGAAAACATATCACACTTTTCATCATAGTGCTTTTACCAATGCATAAAATGCATGGAGAAGTCATTTCGAATGACTGGTCCTCAGTGTTGTGAGAACGATGACTGGTTAAAATTTTTGGTGGTTTCTTGTTCAGTCCATGGGCCTACATCATGTGGCCAACCGGTGAGCATGTAGCTCTATTAGTATAGGAGATACCTGAAAACATATCACACTTTTCATCATAGTGCTTTTACCAATGCATAAAATGCATGGAGAAGTCATTTCGAATGACTGGTCCTCAGTGTTGTGAGAACGATGACTGGTTAAAATTTTTGGTGGTTTCTTGTTCAGTCCATAGGCCTACATCATGTGGCAAACCGGTGAGCATGTAGCTCTATTAGTATAGGAGATACCTGAAAACATATCACACTTTTCATCATAGTGCTTTTACCAATGCATAAAATGCATGGAGAAGTCATTTCGAATGACTGGTCCTCAGTGTTGTGAGAACGATGACTGGTTAAAATTTTTGGTGGTTTCTTGTTCAGTCCATAGGCCTACATCATGTGGCAAACCGGTGAGCATGTGGCTCTATTAGTATAGGAGATACCTGAAAACATATCACACTTTTCATCATAGTGCTTTTACCAATGCATAAAATGCATGGAGAAGTCATTTCGAATGACTGGTCCTCAGTGTTGTGAGAACGATGGACTGGTTAAAATTTTTGGTGGTTTCTTGTTCAGTCCATAGGCCTACATCATGTGGCCAACTGGTGAGCATGTAGCTCTATTATTATAGGAGATACCTGAAAACATATCACACTTTTCATCATAGTGCTTTTACCAATGCATAAAATGCATGGAGAAGTCATTTCGAATGACTGGTCCTCAGTGTTGTGAGAACGATGACTGGTTAAAATTTTTGGTGGTTTCTTGTTCAGTCCATAGGCCTACATCATGTGGCCAACCGGTGAGCATGTAGCTCTATTATTATAGGAGATACCTGAAAACATATCACACTTTTCATCATAGTGCTTTTACCAATGCATAAAATGCATGGAGAAGTCATTTCGAATGACTGGTCCTCAGTGTTGTGAGAACGATGACTGGTTAAAATTTTTGGTGGTTTCTTGTTCAGTCCATAGGCCTACATCATGTGGCAAACCGGTGAGCATGTAGCTCTATTAGTATAGGAGATACCTGAAAACATATCACACTTTTCATCATAGTGCTTTTACCAATGCATAAAATGCATGGAGAAGTCATTTCGAATGACTGGTCCTCAGTGTTGTGAGAACGATGACTGGTTAAAATTTTTGGTGGTTTCTTGTTCAGTCCATAGGCCTACATCATGTGGCAAACCGGTGAGCATGTTGCTCTATTAGTATAGGAGATACCTGAAAACATATCACACTTTTCATCATAGTGCTTTTACCAATGCATAAAATGCATGGAGAAGTCATTTCGAATGACTGGTCCTCAGTGTTGTGAGAACGATGACTGGTTAAAATTTTTGGTGGTTTCTTGTTCAGTCCATAGGCCTACATCATGTGGCAAACCGGTGAGCATGTAGCTCTATTAGTATAGGAGATACCTGAAAACATATCACACTTTTCATCATAGTGCTTTTACCAATGCATAAAATGCATGGAGAAGTCATTTCGAATGACTGGTCCTCAGTGTTGTGAGAACGATGACTGGTTAAAATTTTTGGTGGTTTCTTGTTCAGTCCATAGGCCTACATCATGTGGCAAACCGGTGAGCATGTGGCTCTATTAGTATAGGAGATACCTGAAAACATATCACACGTTTCATCATAGTGCTTTTACCAATGCATAAAATGCATGGAGAAGTCATTTTGAATGACTGGTCCTCAGTGTTGTGAGAACGATGACTGGTTAAAATTTTTGGTGGTTTCTTGTTCAGTCCATAGGCCTACATCATGTGGCCAACCGGTGAGCATGTAGCTCTATTATTATAGGAGATACCTGAAAACATATCACACTTTTCATCATAGTGCTTTTACCAATGCATAAAATGCATGGAGAAGTCATTTCGAATGACTGGTCCTCAGTGTTGTGAGAACGATGACTGGTTTAAAATTTTTGGTGGTTTCTTGTTCAGTCCATAGGCCTACATCATGTGGCAAACCGGTGAGCATGTAGCTCTATTAGTATAGGAGATACCTGAAAACATATCACACTTTTCATCATAGTGCTTTTACCAATGCATAAAATGCATGGAGAAGTCATTTCGAATGACTGGTCCTCAGTGTTGTGAGAACGATGACTGGTTAAATTTTTGGTGGTTTCTTGTTCAGTCCATAGGCCTACATCATGTGGCAAACCGGTGAGCATGTGGCTCTATTAGTATAGGAGATACCTGAAAACATATCACACTTTTCATCATAGTGCTTTTACCAATGCATAAAATGCATGGAGAAGTCATTTCGAATGACTGGTCCTCAGTGTTGTGAGAACGATGACTGGTTAAAATTTTTGGTGGTTTCTTGTTCAGTCCATAGGCCTACATCATGTGGCAAACCGGTGAGCATGTGGCTCTATTAGTATAGGAGATACCTGAAAACATATCACACTTTTCATCATAGTGCTTTTACCAATGCATAAAATGCATGGAGAAGTCATTTCGAATGACTGGTCCTCAGTGTTGTGAGAACGATGACTGGTTAAAATTTTTGGTGGTTTCTTGTTCAGTCCATAGGCCTACATCATGTGGCAAACCGGTGAGCATGTGGCTCTATTAGTATAGGAGATACCTGAAAACATATCACACTTTTCATCACAGTGCTTTTACCAATGCATAAAATGCATGGAGAAGTCATTTCGAATGACTGGTCCTCAGTGTTGTGAGAACGATGACTGGTTAAAATTTTTGGTGGTTTCTTGTTCAGTCCATAGGCCTACATCATGTGGCCAACCGGTGAGCATGTAGCTCTACTAGTATAGGAGATACCTGAAAACATATCACACTTTTCATCATAGTGCTTTTACCAATGCATAAAATGCATGGAGAAGTCATTTCGAATGACTGGTCCTCAGTGTTGTGAGAACGATGACTGGTTAAAATTTTTGGTGGTTTCTTGTTCAGTCCATAGGCCTACATCATGTGGCAAACCGGTGAGCATGTAGCTCTATTAGTATAGGAGATACCTGAAAACATATCACACTTTTCATCATAGTGCTTTTACCAATGCATAAAATGCATGGAGAAGTCATTTCGAATGACTGGTCCTCAGTGTTGTGAGAACGATGACTGGTTAAAATTTTTGGTGGTTTCTTGTTCAGTCCATAGGCCTACATCATGTGGCAAACCGGTGAGCATGTGGCTCTATAGTATAGGAGATACCTGAAAACATATCACACTTTTCATCATAGTGCTTTTACCAATGCATAAAATGCATGGAGAAGTCATTTCGAATGACTGGTCCTCAGTGTTGTGAGAACGATGACTGGTTAAAATTTTTGGTGGTTTCTTGTTCAGTCCATAGGCCTACATCATGTGGCCAACTGGTGAGCATGTAGCTCTATTATTATAGGAGATACCTGAAAACATATCACACTTTTCATCATAGTGCTTTTACCAATGCATAAAATGCATGGAGAAGTCATTTCGAATGACTGGTCCTCAGTGTTGTGAGAACGATGACTGGTTAAAATTTTTGGTGGTTTCTTGTTCAGTCCATAGGCCTACATCATGTGGCCAACCGGTGAGCATGTAGCTCTATTATTATAGGAGATACCTGAAAACATATCACACTTTTCATCATAGTGCTTTTACCAATGCATAAAATGCATGGAGAAGTCATTTCGAATGACTGGTCCTCAGTGTTGTGAGAACGATGACTGGTTAAAATTTTTGGTGGTTTCTTGTTCAGTCCATAGGCCTACATCATGTGGCAAACCGGTGAGCATGTAGCTCTATTAGTATAGGAGATACCTGAAAACATATCACACTTTTCATCATAGTGCTTTTACCAATGCATAAAATGCATGGAGAAGTCATTTCGAATGACTGGTCCTCAGTGTTGTGAGAACGATGACTGGTTAAAATTTTTGGTGGTTTCTTGTTCAGTCCATAGGCCTACATCATGTGGCAAACCGGTGAGCATGTTGCTCTATTAGTATAGGAGATACCTGAAAACATATCACACTTTTCATCATAGTGCTTTTACCAATGCATAAAATGCATGGAGAAGTCATTTCGAATGACTGGTCCTCAGTGTTGTGAGAACGATGACTGGTTAAAATTTTTGGTGGTTTCTTGTTCAGTCCATAGGCCTACATCATGTGGCAAACCGGTGAGCATGTAGCTCTATTAGTATAGGAGATACCTGAAAACATATCACACTTTTCATCATAGTGCTTTTACCAATGCATAAAATGCATGGAGAAGTCATTTCGAATGACTGGTCCTCAGTGTTGTGAGAACGATGACTGGTTAAAATTTTTGGTGGTTTCTTGTTCAGTCCATAGGCCTACATCATGTGGCAAACCGGTGAGCATGTGGCTCTATTAGTATAGGAGATACCTGAAAACATATCACACTTTTCATCATAGTGCTTTTACCAATGCATAAAATGCATGGAGAAGTCATTTCGAATGACTGGTCCTCAGTGTTGTGAGAACGATGACTGGTTAAAATTTTTGGTGGTTTCTTGTTCAGTCCATAGGCCTACATCATGTGGCCAACTGGTGAGCATGTAGCTCTATTATTATAGGAGATACCTGAAAACATATCACACTTTTCATCATAGTGCTTTTACCAATGCATAAAATGCATGGAGAAGTCATTTCGAATGACTGGTCCTCAGTGTTGTGAGAACGATGACTGGTTAAAATTTTTGGTGGTTTCTTGTTCAGTCCATAGGCCTACATCATGTGGCCAACCGGTGAGCATGTAGCTCTATTATTATAGGAGATACCTGAAAACATATCACACTTTTCATCATAGTGCTTTTACCAATGCATAAAATGCATGGAGAAGTCATTTCGAATGACTGGTCCTCAGTGTTGTGAGAACGATGACTGGTTAAAATTTTTGGTGGTTTCTTGTTCAGTCCATAGGCCTACATCATGTGGCAATCCGGTGAGCATGTAGCTCTATTAGTATAGGAGATACCTGAAAACATATCACACTTTTCATCATAGTGCTTTTACCAATGCATAAAATGCATGGAGAAGTCATTTCGAATGACTGGTCCTCAGTGTTGTGAGAACGATGACTGGTTAAAATTTTTGGTGGTTTCTTGTTCAGTCCATAGGCCTACATCATGTGGCAAACCGGTGAGCATGTTGCTCTATTAGTATAGGAGATACCTGAAAACATATCACACTTTTCATCATAGTGCTTTTACCAATGCATAAAATGCATGGAGAAGTCATTTCGAATGACTGGTCCTCAGTGTTGTGAGAACGATGACTGGTTAAAATTTTTGGTGGTTTCTTGTTCAGTCCATAGGCCTACATCATGTGGCAAACCGGTGAGCATGTAGCTCTATTAGTATAGGAGATACCTGAAAACATATCACACTTTTCATCATAGTGCTTTTACCAATGCATAAAATGCATGGAGAAGTCATTTCGAATGACTGGTCCTCAGTGTTGTGAGAACGATGACTGGTTAAAATTTTTGGTGGTTTCTTGTTCAGTCCATAGGCCTACATCATGTGGCAAACCGGTGAGCATGTGGCTCTATTAGTATAGGAGATACCTGAAAACATATCACACGTTTCATCATAGTGCTTTTACCAATGCATAAAATGCATGGAGAAGTCATTTTGAATGACTGGTCCTCAGTGTTGTGAGAACGATGACTGGATAAAATTTTTGGTGGTTTCTTGTTCAGTCCATAGGCCTACATCATGTGGCAAACCGGTGAGCATGTGGCTCTATTAGTATAGGAGATACCTGAAAACATATCACACTTTTCATCACAGTGCTTTACCAATGCATAAAATGCATGGAGAAGTCATTTCGAATGACTGGTCCTCAGTGTTGTGAGAACGATGACTGGTTAAAATTTTTGGTGGTTTCTTGTTCAGTCCATAGGCCTACATCATGTGGCCAACCGGTGAGCATGTAGCTCTACTAGTATAGGAGATACCTGAAAACATATCACACTTTTCATCATAGTGCTTTTACCAATGCATAAAATGCATGGAGAAGTCATTTCGAATGACTGGTCCTCAGTGTTGTGAGAACGATGACTGGTTAAAATTTTTGGTGGTTTCTTGTTCAGTCCATAGGCCTACATCATGTGGCAAACCGGTGAGCATGTAGCTCTATTAGTATAGGAGATACCTGAAAACATATCACACTTTTCATCATAGTGCTTTTACCAATGCATAAAATGCATGGAGAAGTCATTTCGAATGACTGGTCCTCAGTGTTGTGAGAACGATGACTGGTTAAAATTTTTGGTGGTTTCTTGTTCAGTCCATAGGCCTACATCATGTGGCAAACCGGTGAGCATGTGGCTCTATTAGTATAGGAGATACCTGAAAACATATCACACTTTTCATCATAGTGCTTTTACCAATGCATAAAATGCATGGAGAAGTCATTTCGAATGACTGGTCCTCAGTGTTGTGAGAACGATGACTGGTTAAAATTTTTGGTGGTTTCTTGTTCAGTCCATAGGCCTACATCATGTGGCCAACCGGTGAGCATGTAGCTCTATTATTATAGGAGATACCTGAAAACATATCACACTTTTCATCATAGTGCTTTTACCAATGCATAAAATGCATGGAGAAGTCATTTCGAATGACTGGTCCTCAGTGTTGTGAGAACGATGACTGGTTAAAATTTTTGGTGGTTTCTTGTTCAGTCCATAGGCCTACATCATGTGGCCAACCGGTGAGCATGTGGCTCTATTAGTATAGGAGATACCTGAAAACATATCACACTTTTCATCATAGTGCTTTTACCAATGCATAAAATGCATGGAGAAGTCATTTCGAATGACTGGTCCTCAGTGTTGTGAGAACGATGACTGGTTAAAATTTTTGGTGGTTTCTTGTTCAGTCCATAGGCCTACATCATGTGGCCAACCGGTGAGCATGTAGCTCTATTATTATAGGAGATACCTGAAAACATATCACACTTTTCATCATAGTGCTTTTACCAATGCATAAAATGCATGGAGAAGTCATTTCGAATGACTGGTCCTCAGTGTTGTGAGAACGATGACTGGTTAAAATTTTTGGTGGTTTCTTGTTCAGTCCATAGGCCTACATCATGTGGCAAACCGGTGAGCATGTAGCTCTATTAGTATAGGAGATACCTGAAAACATATCACACTTTTCATCATAGTGCTTTTACCAATGCATAAAATGCATGGAGAAGTCATTTCGAATGACTGGTCCTCAGTGTTGTGAGAACGATGACTGGTTAAAATTTTTGGTGGTTTCTTGTTCAGTCCCATAGGCCTACATCATGTGGCAAACCGGTGAGCATGTTGCTCTATTAGTATAGGAGATACCTGAAAACATATCACACTTTTCATCATAGTGCTTTTACCAATGCATAAAATGCATGGAGAAGTCATTTCGAATGACTGGTCCTCAGTGTTGTGAGAACGATGACTGGTTAAAATTTTTGGTGGTTTCTTGTTCAGTCCATAGGCCTACATCATGTGGCAAACCGGTGAGCATGTAGCTCTATTAGTATAGGAGATACCTGAAAACATATCACACTTTTCATCATAGTGCTTTTACCAATGCATAAAATGCATGGAGAAGTCATTTCGAATGACTGGTCCTCAGTGTTGTGAGAACGATGACTGGTTAAAATTTTTGGTGGTTTCTTGTTCAGTCCATAGGCCTACATCATGTGGCAAACCGGTGAGCATGTTGCTCTATTAGTATAGGAGATACCTGAAAACATATCACACTTTTCATCATAGTGCTTTTACCAATGCATAAAATGCATGGAGAAGTCATTTCGAATGACTGGTCCTCAGTGTTGTGAGAACGATGACTGGTTAAAATTTTTGGTGGTTTCTTGTTCAGTCCATAGGCCTACATCATGTGGCAAACCGGTGAGCATGTGGCTCTATTAGTATAGGAGATACCTGAAAACATATCACACTTTTCATCATAGTGCTTTTACCAATGCATAAAATGCATGGAGAAGTCATTTCGAATGACTGGTCCTCAGTGTTGTGAGAACGATGACTGGTTAAAATTTTTGGTGGTTTCTTGTTCAGTCCATAGGCCTACATCATGTGGCCAACCGGTGAGCATGTAGCTCTATTATTATAGGAGATACCTGAAAACATATCACACTTTTCATCATAGTGCTTTTACCAATGCATAAAATGCATGGAGAAGTCATTTCGAATGACTGGTCCTCAGTGTTGTGAGAACGATGACTGGTTAAAATTTTTGGTGGTTTCTTGTTCAGTCCATAGGCCTACATCATGTGGCCAACCGGTGAGCATGTGGCTCTATTAGTATAGGAGATACCTGAAAACATATCACACTTTTCATCATAGTGCTTTTACCAATGCATAAAATGCATGGAGAAGTCATTTCGAATGACTGGTCCTCAGTGTTGTGAGAACGATGACTGGTTAAAATTTTTGGTGGTTTCTTGTTCAGTCCATAGGCCTACATCATGTGGCCAACCGGTGAGCATGTAGCTCTATTATTATAGGAGATACCTGAAAACATATCACACTTTTCATCATAGTGCTTTTACCAATGCATAAAATGCATGGAGAAGTCATTTCGAATGACTGGTCCTCAGTGTTGTGAGAACGATGACTGGTTAAAATTTTTGGTGGTTTCTTGTTCAGTCCATAGGCCTACATCATGTGGCAAACCGGTGAGCATGTAGCTCTATTAGTATAGGAGATACCTGAAAAACATATCACACTTTTCATCATAGTGCTTTTACCAATGCATAAAATGCATGGAGAAGTCATTTCGAATGACTGGTCCTCAGTGTTGTGAGAACGATGACTGGTTAAAATTTTTGGTGGTTTCTTGTTCAGTCCATAGGCCTACATCATGTGGCAAACCGGGTGAGCATGTTGCTCTATTAGTATAGGAGATACCTGAAAACATATCACACTTTTCATCATAGTGCTTTTACCAATGCATAAAATGCATGGAGAAGTCATTTCGAATGACTGGTCCTCAGTGTTGTGAGAACGATGACTGGTTAAAATTTTTGGTGGTTTCTTGTTCAGTCCATAGGCCTACATCATGTGGCAAACCGGTGAGCATGTAGCTCTATTAGTATAGGAGATACCTGAAAACATATCACACTTTTCATCATAGTGCTTTTACCAATGCATAAAATGCATGGAGAAGTCATTTCGAATGACTGGTCCTCAGTGTTGTGAGAACGATGACTGGTTAAAATTTTTGGTGGTTTCTTGTTCAGTCCATAGGCCTACATCATGTGGCAAACCGGTGAGCATGTTGCTCTATTAGTATAGGAGATACCTGAAAACATATCACACTTTTCATCATAGTGCTTTTACCAATGCATAAAATGCATGGAGAAGTCATTTCGAATGACTGGTCCTCAGTGTTGTGAGAACGATGACTGGTTAAAATTTTTGGTGGTTTCTTGTTCAGTCCATAGGCCTACATCATGTGGCAAACCGGTGAGCATGTGGCTCTATTAGTATAGGAGATACCTGAAAACATATCACACTTTTCATCATAGTGCTTTTACCAATGCATAAAATGCATGGAGAAGTCATTTCGAATGACTGGTCCTCAGTGTTGTGAGAACGATGACTGGTTAAAATTTTTGGTGGTTTCTTGTTCAGTCCATAGGCCTACATCATGTGGCAAACCGGTGAGCATGTGGCTCTATTAGTATAGGAGATACCTGAAAACATATCACACTTTTCATCATAGTGCTTTTACCAATGCATAAAATGCATGGAGAAGTCATTTCGAATGACTGGTCCTCAGTGTTGTGAGAACGATGACTGGTTAAAATTTTTGGTGGTTTCTTGTTCAGTCCATAGGCCTACATCATGTGGCAAACCGGTGAGCATGTGGCTCTATTAGTATAGGAGATACCTGAAAACATATCACACTTTTCATCATAGTGCTTTTACCAATGCATAAAATGCATGGAGAAGTCATTTCGAATGACTGGTCCTCAGTGTTGTGAGAACGATGACTGGTTAAAATTTTTGGTGGTTTCTTGTTCAGTCCATAGGCCTACATCATGTGGCAAACCGGTGAGCATGTGGCTCTATTAGTATAGGAGATACCTGAAAACATATCACACTTTTCATCATAGTGCTTTTACCAATGCATAAAATGCATGGAGAAGTCATTTCGAATGACTGGTCCTCAGTGTTGTGAGAACGATGACTGGTTAAAATTTTTGGTGGTTTCTTGTTCAGTCCATAGGCCTACATCATGTGGCAAACCGGTGAGCATGTGGCTCTATTAGTATAGGAGATACCTGAAAACATATCACACTTTTCATCATAGTGCTTTTACCAATGCATAAAATGCATGGAGAAGTCATTTCGAATGACTGATGGTCCTCAGTGTTGTGAGAACGATGACTGGTTAAAATTTTTGGTGGTTTCTTGTTCAGTCCATAGGCCTACATCATGTGGCAAACCGGTGAGCATGTGGCTCTATTAGTATAGGAGATACCTGAAAACATATCACACTTTTCATCATAGTGCTTTTACCAATGCATAAAATGCATGGAGAAGTCATTTCGAATGACTGGTCCTCAGTGTTGTGAGAACGATGACTGGTTAAAATTTTTGGTGGTTTCTTGTTCAGTCCATAGGCCTACATCATGTGGCAAACCGGTGAGCATGTGGCTCTATTAGTATAGGAGATACCTGAAAACATATCACACTTTTCATCATAGTGCTTTTACCAATGCATAAAATGCATGGAGAAGTCATTTCGAATGACTGGTCCTCAGTGTTGTGAGAACGATGACTGGTTAAAATTTTTGGTGGTTTCTTGTTCAGTCCATAGGCCTACATCATGTGGCAAACCGGTGAGCATGTGGCTCTATTAGTATAGGAGATACCTGAAAACATATCACACTTTTCATCATAGTGCTTTTACCAATGCATAAAATGCATGGAGAAGTCATTTCGAATGACTGGTCCTCAGTGTTGTGAGAACGATGACTGGTTAAAATTTTTGGTGGTTTCTTGTTCAGTCCATAGGCCTACATCATGTGGCAAACCGGTGAGCATGTGGCTCTATTAGTATAGGAGATACCTGAAAACATATCACACTTTTCATCATAGTGCTTTTACCAATGCATAAAATGCATGGAGAAGTCATTTCGAATGACTGGTCCTCAGTGTTGTGAGAACGATGACTGGTTAAAATTTTTGGTGGTTTCTTGTTCAGTCCATAGGCCTACATCATGTGGCAAACCGGTGAGCATGTGGCTCTATTAGTATAGGAGATACCTGAAAACATATCACACTTTTCATCATAGTGCTTTTACCAATGCATAAAATGCATGGAGAAGTCATTTCGAATGACTGGTCCTCAGTGTTGTGAGAACGATGACTGGTTAAAATTTTTGGTGGTTTCTTGTTCAGTCCATAGGCCTACATCATGTGGCAAACCGGTGAGCATGTGGCTCTATTAGTATAGGAGATACCTGAAAACATATCACACTTTTCATCATAGTGCTTTTACCAATGCATAAAATGCATGGAGAAGTCATTTCGAATGACTGGTCCTCAGTGTTGTGAGAACGATGACTGGTTAAAATTTTTGGTGGTTTCTTGTTCAGTCCATAGGCCTACATCATGTGGCAAACCGGTGAGCATGTGGCTCTATTAGTATAGGAGATACCTGAAAACATATCACACTTTTCATCATAGTGCTTTTACCAATGCATAAAATGCATGGAGAAGTCATTTCGAATGACTGGTCCTCAGTGTTGTGAGAACGATGACTGGTTAAAATTTTTGGTGGTTTCTTGTTCAGTCCATAGGCCTACATCATGTGGCAAACCGGTGAGCATGTGGCTCTATTAGTATAGGAGATACCTGAAAACATATCACACTTTTCATCATAGTGCTTTTACCAATGCATAAAATGCATGGAGAAGTCATTTCGAATGACTGGTCCTCAGTGTTGTGAGAACGATGACTGGTTAAAATTTTTGGTGGTTTCTTGTTCAGTCCATAGGCCTACATCATGTGGCAAACCGGTGAGCATGTGGCTCTATTAGTATAGGAGATACCTGAAAACATATCACACTTTTCATCATAGTGCTTTTACCAATGCATAAAATGCATGGAGAAGTCATTTCGAATGACTGGTCCTCAGTGTTGTGAGAACGATGACTGGTTAAAATTTTTGGTGGTTTCTTGTTCAGTCCATAGGCCTACATCATGTGGCAAACCGGTGAGCATGTGGCTCTATTAGTATAGGAGATACCTGAAAACATATCACACTTTTCATCATAGTGCTTTTACCAATGCATAAAATGCATGGAGAAGTCATTTCGAATGACTGGTCCTCAGTGTTGTGAGAACGATGACTGGTTAAAATTTTTGGTGGTTTCTTGTTCAGTCCATAGGCCTACATCATGTGGCAAACCGGTGAGCATGTGGCTCTATTAGTATAGGAGATACCTGAAAACATATCACACTTTTCATCATAGTGCTTTTACCAATGCATAAAATGCATGGAGAAGTCATTTCGAATGACTGGTCCTCAGTGTTGTGAGAACGATGACTGGTTAAAATTTTTGGTGGTTTCTTGTTCAGTCCATAGGCCTACATCATGTGGCAAACCGGTGAGCATGTGGCTCTATTAGTATAGGAGATACCTGAAAACATATCACACTTTTCATCATAGTGCTTTTACCAATGCATAAAATGCATGGAGAAGTCATTTCGAATGACTGGTCCTCAGTGTTGTGAGAACGATGACTGGTTAAAATTTTTGGTGGTTTCTTGTTCAGTCCATAGGCCTACATCATGTGGCAAACCGGTGAGCATGTGGCTCTATTAGTATAGGAGATACCTGAAAACATATCACACTTTTCATCATAGTGCTTTTACCAATGCATAAAATGCATGGAGAAGTCATTTCGAATGACTGGTCCTCAGTGTTGTGAGAACGATGACTGGTTAAAATTTTTGGTGGTTTCTTGTTCAGTCCATAGGCCTACATCATGTGGCAAACCGGTGAGCATGTGGCTCTATTAGTATAGGAGATACCTGAAAACATATCACACTTTTCATCATAGTGCTTTTACCAATGCATAAAATGCATGGAGAAGTCATTTCGAATGACTGGTCCTCAGTGTTGTGAGAACGATGACTGGTTAAAATTTTTGGTGGTTTCTTGTTCAGTCCATAGGCCTACATCATGTGGCAAACCGGTGAGCATGTGGCTCTATTAGTATAGGAGATACCTGAAAACATATCACACTTTTCATCATAGTGCTTTTACCAATGCATAAAATGCATGGAGAAGTCATTTCGAATGACTGGTCCTCAGTGTTGTGAGAACGATGACTGGTTAAAATTTTTGGTGGTTTCTTGTTCAGTCCATAGGCCTACATCATGTGGCAAACCGGTGAGCATGTGGCTCTATTAGTATAGGAGATACCTGAAAACATATCACACTTTTCATCATAGTGCTTTTACCAATGCATAAAATGCATGGAGAAGTCATTTCGAATGACTGGTCCTCAGTGTTGTGAGAACGATGACTGGTTAAAATTTTTGGTGGTTTCTTGTTCAGTCCATAGGCCTACATCATGTGGCAAACCGGTGAGCATGTGGCTCTATTAGTATAGGAGATACCTGAAAACATATCACACTTTTCATCATAGTGCTTTTACCAATGCATAAAATGCATGGAGAAGTCATTTCGAATGACTGGTCCTCAGTGTTGTGAGAACGATGACTGGTTAAAATTTTTGGTGGTTTCTTGTTCAGTCCATAGGCCTACATCATGTGGCAAACCGGTGAGCATGTGGCTCTATTAGTATAGGAGATACCTGAAAACATATCACACTTTTCATCATAGTGCTTTTACCAATGCATAAAATGCATGGAGAAGTCATTTCGAATGACTGGTCCTCAGTGTTGTGAGAACGATGACTGGTTAAAATTTTTGGTGGTTTCTTGTTCAGTCCATAGGCCTACATCATGTGGCAAACCGGTGAGCATGTGGCTCTATTAGTATAGGAGATACCTGAAAACATATCACACTTTTCATCATAGTGCTTTTACCAATGCATAAAATGCATGGAGAAGTCATTTCGAATGACTGGTCCTCAGTGTTGTGAGAACGATGACTGGTTAAAATTTTTGGTGGTTTCTTGTTCAGTCCATAGGCCTACATCATGTGGCAAACCGGTGAGCATGTGGCTCTATTAGTATAGGAGATACCTGAAAACATATCACACTTTTCATCATAGTGCTTTTACCAATGCATAAAATGCATGGAGAAGTCATTTCGAATGACTGGTCCTCAGTGTTGTGAGAACGATGACTGGTTAAAATTTTTGGTGGTTTCTTGTTCAGTCCATAGGCCTACATCATGTGGCAAACCGGTGAGCATGTGGCTCTATTAGTATAGGAGATACCTGAAAACATATCACACTTTTCATCATAGTGCTTTTACCAATGCATAAAATGCATGGAGAAGTCATTTCGAATGACTGGTCCTCAGTGTTGTGAGAACGATGACTGGTTAAAATTTTTGGTGGTTTCTTGTTCAGTCCATAGGCCTACATCATGTGGCAAACCGGTGAGCATGTGGCTCTATTAGTATAGGAGATACCTGAAAACATATCACACTTTTCATCATAGTGCTTTTACCAATGCATAAAATGCATGGAGAAGTCATTTCGAATGACTGGTCCTCAGTGTTGTGAGAACGATGACTGGTTAAAATTTTTGGTGGTTTCTTGTTCAGTCCATAGGCCTACATCATGTGGCAAACCGGTGAGCATGTGGCTCTATTAGTATAGGAGATACCTGAAAACATATCACACTTTTCATCATAGTGCTTTTACCAATGCATAAAATGCATGGAGAAGTCATTTCGAATGACTGGTCCTCAGTGTTGTGAGAACGATGACTGGTTAAAATTTTTGGTGGTTTCTTGTTCAGTCCATAGGCCTACATCATGTGGCAAACCGGTGAGCATGTGGCTCTATTAGTATAGGAGATACCTGAAAACATATCACACTTTTCATCATAGTGCTTTTACCAATGCATAAAATGCATGGAGAAGTCATTTCGAATGACTGGTCCTCAGTGTTGTGAGAACGATGACTGGTTAAAATTTTTGGTGGTTTCTTGTTCAGTCCATAGGCCTACATCATGTGGCAAACCGGTGAGCATGTGGCTCTATTAGTATAGGAGATACCTGAAAACATATCACACTTTTCATCATAGTGCTTTTACCAATGCATAAAATGCATGGAGAAGTCATTTCGAATGACTGGTCCTCAGTGTTGTGAGAACGATGACTGGTTAAAATTTTTGGTGGTTTCTTGTTCAGTCCATAGGCCTACATCATGTGGCAAACCGGTGAGCATGTGGCTCTATTAGTATAGGAGATACCTGAAAACATATCACACTTTTCATCATAGTGCTTTTACCAATGCATAAAATGCATGGAGAAGTCATTTCGAATGACTGGTCCTCAGTGTTGTGAGAACGATGACTGGTTAAAATTTTTGGTGGTTTCTTGTTCAGTCCATAGGCCTACATCATGTGGCAAACCGGTGAGCATGTGGCTCTATTAGTATAGGAGATACCTGAAAACATATCACACTTTTCATCATAGTGCTTTTACCAATGCATAAAATGCATGGAGAAGTCATTTCGAATGACTGGTCCTCAGTGTTGTGAGAACGATGACTGGTTAAAATTTTTGGTGGTTTCTTGTTCAGTCCATAGGCCTACATCATGTGGCAAACCGGTGAGCATGTGGCTCTATTAGTATAGGAGATACCTGAAAACATATCACACTTTTCATCATAGTGCTTTTACCAATGCATAAAATGCATGGAGAAGTCATTTCGAATGACTGGTCCTCAGTGTTGTGAGAACGATGACTGGTTAAAATTTTTGGTGGTTTCTTGTTCAGTCCATAGGCCTACATCATGTGGCAAACCGGTGAGCATGTGGCTCTATTAGTATAGGAGATACCTGAAAACATATCACACTTTTCATCATAGTGCTTTTACCAATGCATAAAATGCATGGAGAAGTCATTTCGAATGACTGGTCCTCAGTGTTGTGAGAACGATGACTGGTTAAAATTTTTGGTGGTTTCTTGTTCAGTCCATAGGCCTACATCATGTGGCAAACCGGTGAGCATGTGGCTCTATTAGTATAGGAGATACCTGAAAACATATCACACTTTTCATCATAGTGCTTTACCAATGCATAAAATGCATGGAGAAGTCATTCGAATGACTGGTCCTCAGTGTTGTGAGAACGATTGTAAAAGCACTATGATGAAAAGTGTGATATGTTTTCAGGTATCTCCTATACTAATAGAGCCACATGCTCACCGGTTTGCCACATGATGTAGGCCTATGGACTGAACAAGAAACCACCAAAAATTTTAACCAGTCATCGTTCTCACTCTCACAACACTGAGGACCAGTCATTCGAAATGACTTCTCCATGCATTTTATGCATTGGTAAAAGCACTATGATGAAAAGTGTGATATGTTTTCAGGTATCTCCTATACTAATAGAGCCACATGCTCACCGGTTTGCCACATGATGTAGGCCTATGGACTGAACAAGAAACCACCAAAAATTTTAACCAGTCATCGTTCTCACAACACTGAGGACCAGTCATTCGAAATGACTTCTCCATGCATTTTATGCATTGGTAAAAGCACTATGATGAAAAGTGTGATATGTTTTCAGGTATCTCCTATACTAATAGAGCCACATGCTCACCGGTTTGCCACATGATGTAGGCCTATGGACTGAACAAGAAACCACCAAAAATTTTAACCAGTCATCGTTCTCACAACACTGAGGACCAGTCATTCGAAATGACTTCTCCATGCATTTTATGCATTGGTAAAAGCACTATGATGAAAAGTGTGATATGTTTTCAGGTATCTCCTATACTAATAGAGCCACATGCTCACCGGTTTGCCACATGATGTAGGCCTATGGACTGAACAAGAAACCACCAAAAATTTTAACCAGTCATCGTTCTCACAACACTGAGGACCAGTCATTCGAAATGACTTCTCCATGCATTTTATGCATTGGTAAAAGCACTATGATGAAAAGTGTGATATGTTTTCAGGTATCTCCTATACTAATAGAGCCACATGCTCACCGGTTTGCCACATGATGTAGGCCTATGGACTGAACAAGAAACCACCAAAAATTTTAACCAGTCATCGTTCTCACAACACTGAGGACCAGTCATTCGAAATGACTTCTCCATGCATTTTATGCATTGGTAAAAGCACTATGATGAAAAGTGTGATATGTTTTCAGGTATCTCCTATACTAATAGAGCCACATGCTCACCGGTTTGCCACATGATGTAGGCCTATGGACTGAACAAGAAACCACCAAAAATTTTAACCAGTCATCGTTCTCACAACACTGAGGACCAGTCATTCGAAATGACTTCTCCATGCATTTTATGCATTGGTAAAAGCACTATGATGAAAAGTGTGATATGTTTTCAGGTATCTCCTATACTAATAGAGCCACATGCTCACCGGTTTGCCACATGATGTAGGCCTATGGACTGAACAAGAAACCACCAAAAATTTTAACCAGTCATCGTTCTCACAACACTGAGGACCAGTCATTCGAAATGACTTCTCCATGCATTTTATGCATTGGTAAAAGCACTATGATGAAAAGTGTGATATGTTTTCAGGTATCTCCTATACTAATAGAGCCACATGCTCACCGGTTTGCCACATGATGTAGGCCTATGGACTGAACAAGAAACCACCAAAAATTTTAACCAGTCATCGTTCTCACAACACTGAGGACCAGTCATTCGAAATGACTTCTCCATGCATTTTATGCATTGGTAAAAGCACTATGATGAAAAGTGTGATATGTTTTCAGGTATCTCCTATACTAATAGAGCCACATGCTCACCGGTTTGCCACATGATGTAGGCCTATGGACTGAACAAGAAACCACCAAAAATTTTATCCAGTCAACGTTCTCACAACACTGAGGACCAGTCATTCGAAATGACTTCTCCATGCATTTTATGCATTGGTAAAAGCACTATGATGAAAAGTGTGATATGTTTTCAGGTATCTCCTATACTAATAGAGCCACATGCTCACCGTTTGCCACATGATGTAGGCCTATGGACTGAACAAGAAACCACCAAAAATTTTAACCAGTCATCGTTCTCACAACACTGAGGACCAGTCATTCGAAATGACTTCTCCATGCATTTTATGCATTGGTAAAAGCACTATGATGAAAAGTGTGATATGTTTTCAGGTATCTCCTATACTAATAGAGCCACATGCTCACCGGTTTGCCCACATGATGTAGGCCTATGGACTGAACAAGAAACCACCAAAAATTTTAACCAGTCATCGTTCTCACAACACTGAGGACCAGTCCATTCGAAATGACTTCTCCATGCATTTTATGCATTGGTAAAAGCACTATGATGAAAAGTGTGATATGTTTTCAGGTATCTCCTATACTAATAGAGCCACATGCTCACACGGTTTGCCACATGCTGTAGGCCTATGGACTGAACAAGAAACCACCAAAAATTTTAACCAGTCATCGTTCTCACAACACTGAGGACCAGTCATTCGAAATGACTTCTCCATGCATTTTATGCATTGGTAAAAGCACTATGATGAAAAGTGTGATATGTTTTCAGGTATCTCCTATACTAATAGAGCCACATGCTCACCGGTTTGCCACATGATGTAGGCCTATGGACTGAACAAGAAACCACCAAAAATTTTAACCAGTCATCGTTCTCACAACACTGAGGACCAGTCATTCGAAATGACTTCTCCATGCATTTTATGCATTGGTAAAAGCACTATGATGAAAAGTGTGATATGTTTTCAGGTATCTCCTATACTAATAGAGCCACATGCTCACCGGTTTGCCACATGATGTAGGCCTATGGACTGAACAAGAAACCACCAAAAATTTTAACCAGTCATCGTTCTCACAACACTGAGGACCAGTCATTCGAAATGACTTCTCCATGCATTTTATGCATTGGTAAAAGCACTATGATGAAAAGTGTGATATGTTTTCAGGTATCTCCTATACTAATAGAGCCACATGCTCACCGGTTTGCCACATGATGTAGGCCTATGGACTGAACAAGAAACCACCAAAAATTTTAACCAGTCATCGTTCTCACAACACTGAGGACCAGTCATTCGAAATGACTTCTCCATGCATTTTATGCATTGGTAAAAGCACTATGATGAAAAGTGTGATATGTTTTCAGGTATCTCCTATACTAATAGAGCCACATGCTCACCGGTTTGCCACATGATGTAGGCCTATGGACTGAACAAGAAACCACCAAAAATTTTATCCAGTCATCGTTCTCACAACACTGAGGACCAGTCTTTCGAAATGACTTCTCCATGCATTTTATGCATTGGTAAAAGCACTATGATGAAAAGTGTGATATGTTTTCAGGTATCTCCTATACTAATAGAGCCACATGCTCACCGGTTTGCCACATGATGTAGGCCTATGGACTGAACAAGAAACCACAAAAATTTTAACCAGTCATCGTTCTCACAACACTGAGGACCAGTCATTCGAAATGACTTCTCCATGCATTTTATGCATTGGTAAAAGCACTATGATGAAAAGTGTGATATGTTTTCAGGTATCTCCTATACTAATAGAGCCACATGCTCACCGGTTTGCCACATGATGTAGGCCTATGGACTGAACAAGAAACCACCAAAAATTTTATCCAGTCATCGTTCTCACAACACTGAGGACCAGTCATTCGAAATGACTTCTCCATGCATTTTATGCATTGGTAAAAGCACTATGATGAAAAGTGTGATATGTTTTCAGGTATCTCCTATACTAATAGAGCCACATGCTCACCGGTTTGCCACATGATGTAGGCCTATGGACTGAACAAGAAACCACCAAAAATTTTAACCAGTCATCGTTCTCACAACACTGAGGACCAGTCATTCGAAATGACTTCTCCATGCATTTTATGCATTGGTAAAAGCACTATGATGAAAAGTGTGATATGTTTTCAGGTATCTCCTATACTAATAGAGCCACATGCTCACCGGTTTGCCACATGATGTAGGCCTATGGACTGAACAAGAAACCACCAAAAATTTTAACCAGTCATCGTTCTCACAACACTGAGGACCAGTCATTCGAAATGACTTCTCCATGCATTTTATGCATTGGTAAAAGCACTATGATGAAAAGTGTGATATGTTTTCAGGTATCTCCTATACTAATAGAGCCACATGCTCACCGGTTTGCCACATGATGTAGGCCTATGGACTGAACAAGATACCACCAAAAATTTTATCCAGTCATCGTTCTCACAACACTGAGGACCAGTCTTTCGAAATGACTTCTCCATGCATTTTATGCATTGGTAAAAGCACTATGATGAAAAGTGTGATATGTTTTCAGGTATCTCCTATACTAATAGAGCCACATGCTCACCGGTTTGCCACATGATGTAGGCCTATGGACTGAACAAGAAACCACCAAAAATTTTAACAGTCATCGTTCTCACAACACTGAGGACCAGTCATTCGAAATGACTTCTCCATGCATTTTATGCATTGGTAAAAGCACTATGATGAAAAGTGTGATATGTTTTCAGGTATCTCCTATACTAATAGAGCCACATGCTCACCGGTTTGCCACATGATGTAGGCCTATGGACTGAACAAGAAACCACCAAAAATTTTAACCAGTCATCGTTCTCACAACACTGAGGACCAGTCATTCGAAATGACTTCTCCATGCATTTTATGCATTGGTAAAAGCACTATGATGAAAAGTGTGATATGTTTTCAGGTATCTCCTATACTAATAGAGCCACATGCTCACCGGTTTGCCACATGATGTAGGCCTATGGACTGAACAAGAAACCACCAAAAATTTGAACCAGTCATCGTTCTCACAACACTGAGGACCAGTCATTCGAAATGACTTCTCCATGCATTTTATGCATTGGTAAAAGCACTATGATGAAAAGTGTGATATGTTTTCAGTATCTCCTATACTAATAGAGCCACATGCTCACCGGTTTGCCACATGATGTAGGCCTATGGACTGAACAAGAAACCACCAAAAATTTTAACCAGTCATCGTTCTCACAACACTGAGGACCAGTCATTCGAAATGACTTCTCCATGCATTTTATGCATTGTAAAAGCACTATGATGAAAAGTGTGATATGTTTTCAGGTATCTCCTATACTAATAGAGCCACATGCTCACCGGTTTGCCACATGATGTAGGCCTATGGACTGAACAAGAAACCACCAAAAATTTTAACCAGTCATCGTTCTCACAACACTGAGGACCAGTCATTCGAAATGACTTCTCCATGCATTTTATGCATTGGTAAAAGCACTATGATGAAAAGTGTGATATGTTTTCAGGTATCTCCTATACTAATAGAGCCACATGCTCACCGGTTTGCCACATGATGTAGGCCTATGGACTGAACAAGAAACCACCAAAATTTAACCAGTCATCGTTCTCACAACACTGAGGACCAGTCATTCGAAATGACTTCTCCATGCATTTTATGCATTGGTAAAAGCACTATGATGAAAAGTGTGATATGTTTTCAGGTATCTCCTATACTAATCGAGCACATGCTCACCGGTTTGCCACATGATGTAGGCCTATGGACTGAACAAGAAACCACCAAAAATTTTAACCAGTCATCGTTCTCACAACACTGAGGACCAGTCATTCGAAATGACTTCTCCATGCATTTTATGCATTGGTAAAAGCACTATGATGAAAAGTGTGATATGTTTTCAGGTATCTCCTATACTAATAGAGCCACATGCTCACCGGTTTGCCACATGATGTAGGCCTATGGACTGAACAAGAAACCACGAAAAATTTTAACCAGTCATCATTCTCACAACACTGAGGACCAGTCATTCGAAATGACTTCTCCATGCATTTTATGCATTGGTAAAAGCACTATGATGAAAAGTGTGATATGTTTTCAGGTATCTCCTATACTAATAGAGCCACATGCTCACCGGTTTGCCACATGATGTAGGCCTATGGACTGAACAAGAAACCACCAAAAATATTATCCAGTCATCGTTCTCACAACACTGAGGACCAGTCATTCGAAATGACTTCTCCATGCATTTTATGCATTGGTAAAAGCACTATGATGAAAAGGTGATATGTTTTCAGGTATCTCCTATACTAATAGAGCCACATGCTCACCGGTTTGCCACATGATGTAGGCCTATGGACTGAACAAGAAACCACCAAAAATTTTAACCAGTCATCGTTCTCACAACACTGAGGACCAGTCATTCGAAATGACTTCTCCATGCATTTTATGCATTGGTAAAAGCACTATGATGAAAAGTGTGATATGTTTTCAGGTATCTCCTATACTAATAGAGCCACATGCTCACCGGTTTGCCACATGATGTAGGCCTATGGACTGAACAAGAAACCACCAAAAATTTTAACCAGTCATCGTTCTCACAACACTGAGGACCAGTCATTCGAAATGACTTCTCCATGCATTTTATGCATTGGTAAAAGCACTATGATGAAAAGTGTGATATGTTTTCAGGTATCTCCTATACTAATAGAGCCACATGCTCACCGGTTTGCCACATGATGTAGGCCTATGGACTGAACAAGAAACCACCAAAAATTTTAACCAGTCATCGTTCTCACAACACTGAGGACCAGTCATTCGAAATGACTTCTCCATGCATTTTATGCATTGGTAAAAGCACTATGATGAAAAGTGTGATATGTTTTCAGGTATCTCCTATACTAATAGAGCCACATGCTCACCGGTTTGCCACATGATGTAGGCCTATGGACTGAACAAGAAACCACCAAAAATTTTAACCAGTCATCGTTCTCACAACACTGAGGACCAGTCTCATTCGAAATGACTTCTCCATGCATTTTATGCATTGGTAAAAGCACTATGATGAAAAGTGTGATATGTTTTCAGGTATCTCCTATACTAATAGAGCCACATGCTCACCGGTTTGCCACATGATGTAGGCCTATGGACTGAACAAGAAACCACCAAAAATTTTAACCAGTCATCGTTCTCACAACACTGAGGACCAGTCATTCGAAATGACTTCTCCATGCATTTTATGCATTGGTAAAAGCACTATGATGAAAAGTGTGATATGTTTTCAGGTATCTCCTATACTAATAGAGCCACATGCTCACCGGTTTGCCACATGATGTAGGCCTATGGACTGAACAAGAAACCACCAAAAATTTTAACCAGTCATCGTTCTCACAACACTGAGGACCAGTCATTCGAAATGACTTCTCCATGCATTTTATGCATTGGTAAAAGCACTATGATGAAAAGTGTGATATGTTTTCAGGTATCTCCTATACTAATAGAGCCACATGCTCACCGGTTTGCCACATGATGTAGGCCTATGGACTGAACAAGAAACCACCAAAAATTTTAACCAGTCATCGTTCTCACAACACTGAGGACCAGTCATTCGAAATGACTTCTCCATGCATTTTATGCATTGGTAAAAGCACTATGATGAAAAGTGTGATATGTTTTCAGGTATCTCCTATACTAATAGAGCCACATGCTCACCGGTTTGCCACATGATGTAGGCCTATGGACTGAACAAGAAACCACCAAAAATTTTAACCAGTCATCGTTCTCACAACACTGAGGACCAGTCATTCGAAATGACTTCTCCATGCATTTTATGCATTGGTAAAAGCACTATGATGAAAAGTGTGATATGTTTTCAGGTATCTCCTATACTAATAGAGCCACATGCTCACCGGTTTGCCACATGATGTAGGCCTATGGACTGAACAAGAAACCACCAAAAATTTTAACCAGTCATCGTTCTCACAACACTGAGGACCAGTCATTCGAAATGACTTCTCCATGCATTTTATGCATTGGTAAAAGCACTATGATGAAAAGTGTGATATGTTTTCAGGTATCTCCTATACTAATAGAGCCACATGCTCACCGGTTTGCCACATGATGTAGGCCTATGGACTGAACAAGAAACCACCAAAAATTTTAACCAGTCATCGTTCTCACAACACTGAGGACCAGTCATTCGAAATGACTTCTCCATGCATTTTATGCATTGGTAAAAGCACTATGATGAAAAGTGTGATATGTTTTCAGGTATCTCCTATACTAATAGAGCCACATGCTCACCGGTTTGCCACATGATGTAGGCCTATGGACTGAACAAGAAACCACCAAAAATTTTAACCAGTCATCGTTCTCACAACACTGAGGACCAGTCATTCGAAATGACTTCTCCATGCATTTTATGCATTGGTAAAAGCACTATGATGAAAAGTGTGATATGTTTTCAGGTATCTCCTATACTAATAGAGCCACATGCTCACCGGTTTGCCACATGATGTAGGCCTATGGACTGAACAAGAAACCACCAAAAATTTTAACCAGTCATCGTTCTCACAACACTGAGGACCAGTCATTCGAAATGACTTCTCCATGCATTTTATGCATTGGTAAAAGCACTATGATGAAAAGTGTGATATGTTTTCAGGTATCTCCTATACTAATAGAGCCACATGCTCACCGGTTTGCCACATGATGTAGGCCTATGGACTGAACAAGAAACCACCAAAAATTTTAACCAGTCATCGTTCTCACAACACTGAGGACCAGTCATTCGAAATGACTTCTCCATGCATTTTATGCATTGGTAAAAGCACTATGATGAAAAGTGTGATATGTTTTCAGGTATCTCCTATACTAATAGAGCCACATGCTCACCGGTTTGCCACATGATGTAGGCCTATGGACTGAACAAGAAACCACCAAAAATTTTAACCAGTCATCGTTCTCACAACACTGAGGACCAGTCATTCGAAATGACTTCTCCATGCATTTTATGCATTGGTAAAAGCACTATGATGAAAAGTGTGATATGTTTTCAGGTATCTCCTATACTAATAGAGCCACATGCTCACCGGTTTGCCACATGATGTAGGCCTATGGACTGAACAAGAAACCACCAAAAATTTTAACCAGTCATCGTTCTCACAACACTGAGGACCAGTCATTCGAAATGACTTCTCCATGCATTTTATGCATTGGTAAAAGCACTATGATGAAAAGTGTGATATGTTTTCAGGTATCTCCTATACTAATAGAGCCACATGCTCACCGGTTTGCCACATGATGTAGGCCTATGGACTGAACAAGAAACCACCAAAAATTTTAACCAGTCATCGTTCTCACAACACTGAGGACCAGTCATTCGAAATGACTTCTCCATGCATTTTATGCATTGGTAAAAGCACTATGATGAAAAGTGTGATATGTTTTCAGGTATCTCCTATACTAATAGAGCCACATGCTCACCGGTTTGCCACATGATGTAGGCCTATGGACTGAACAAGAAACCACCAAAAATTTTAACCAGTCATCGTTCTCACAACACTGAGGACCAGTCATTCGAAATGACTTCTCCATGCATTTTATGCATTGGTAAAAGCACTATGATGAAAAGTGTGATATGTTTTCAGGTATCTCCTATACTAATAGAGCCACATGCTCACCGGTTTGCCACATGATGTAGGCCTATGGACTGAACAAGAAACCACCAAAAATTTTAACCAGTCATCGTTCTCACAACACTGAGGACCAGTCATTCGAAATGACTTCTCCATGCATTTTATGCATTGGTAAAAGCACTATGATGAAAAGTGTGATATGTTTTCAGGTATCTCCTATACTAATAGAGCCACATGCTCACCGGTTTGCCACATGATGTAGGCCTATGGACTGAACAAGAAACCACCAAAAATTTTAACCAGTCATCGTTCTCACAACACTGAGGACCAGTCATTCGAAATGACTTCTCCATGCATTTTATGCATTGGTAAAAGCACTATGATGAAAAGTGTGATATGTTTTCAGGTATCTCCTATACTAATAGAGCCACATGCTCACCGGTTTGCCACATGATGTAGGCCTATGGACTGAACAAGAAACCACCAAAAATTTTAACCAGTCATCGTTCTCACAACACTGAGGACCAGTCATTCGAAATGACTTCTCCATGCATTTTATGCATTGGTAAAAGCACTATGATGAAAAGTGTGATATGTTTTCAGGTATCTCCTATACTAATAGAGCCACATGCTCACCGGTTTGCCACATGATGTAGGCCTATGGACTGAACAAGAAACCACCAAAAATTTTAACCAGTCATCGTTCTCACAACACTGAGGACCAGTCATTCGAAATGACTTCTCCATGCATTTTATGCATTGGTAAAAGCACTATGATGAAAAGTGTGATATGTTTTCAGGTATCTCCTATACTAATAGAGCCACATGCTCACCGGTTTGCCACATGATGTAGGCCTATGGACTGAACAAGAAACCACCAAAAATTTTAACCAGTCATCGTTCTCACAACACTGAGGACCAGTCATTCGAAATGACTTCTCCATGCATTTTATGCATTGGTAAAAGCACTATGATGAAAAGTGTGATATGTTTTCAGGTATCTCCTATACTAATAGAGCCACATGCTCACCGGTTTGCCACATGATGTAGGCCTATGGACTGAACAAGAAACCACCAAAAATTTTAACCAGTCATCGTTCTCACAACACTGAGGACCAGTCATTCGAAATGACTTCTCCATGCATTTTATGCATTGGTAAAAGCACTATGATGAAAAGTGTGATATGTTTTCAGGTATCTCCTATACTAATAGAGCCACATGCTCACCGGTTTGCCACATGATGTAGGCCTATGGACTGAACAAGAAACCACCAAAAATTTTAACCAGTCATCGTTCTCACAACACTGAGGACCAGTCATTCGAAATGACTTCTCCATGCATTTTATGCATTGGTAAAAGCACTATGATGAAAAGTGTGATATGTTTTCAGGTATCTCCTATACTAATAGAGCCACATGCTCACCGGTTTGCCACATGATGTAGGCCTATGGACTGAACAAGAAACCACCAAAAATTTTAACCAGTCATCGTTCTCACAACACTGAGGACCAGTCATTCGAAATGACTTCTCCATGCATTTTATGCATTGGTAAAAGCACTATGATGAAAAGTGTGATATGTTTTCAGGTATCTCCTATACTAATAGAGCCACATGCTCACCGGTTTGCCACATGATGTAGGCCTATGGACTGAACAAGAAACCACCAAAAATTTTAACCAGTCATCGTTCTCACAACACTGAGGACCAGTCATTCGAAATGACTTCTCCATGCATTTTATGCATTGGTAAAAGCACTATGATGAAAAGTGTGATATGTTTTCAGGTATCTCCTATACTAATAGAGCCACATGCTCACCGGTTTGCCACATGATGTAGGCCTATGGACTGAACAAGAAACCACCAAAAATTTTAACCAGTCATCGTTCTCACAACACTGAGGACCAGTCATTCGAAATGACTTCTCCATGCATTTTATGCATTGGTAAAAGCACTATGATGAAAAGTGTGATATGTTTTCAGGTATCTCCTATACTAATAGAGCCACATGCTCACCGGTTTGCCACATGATGTAGGCCTATGGACTGAACAAGAAACCACCAAAAATTTTAACCAGTCATCGTTCTCACAACACTGAGGACCAGTCATTCGAAATGACTTCTCCATGCATTTTATGCATTGGTAAAAGCACTATGATGAAAAGTGTGATATGTTTTCAGGTATCTCCTATACTAATAGAGCCACATGCTCACCGGTTTGCCACATGATGTAGGCCTATGGACTGAACAAGAAACCACCAAAAATTTTAACCAGTCATCGTTCTCACAACACTGAGGACCAGTCATTCGAAATGACTTCTCCATGCATTTTATGCATTGGTAAAAGCACTATGATGAAAAGTGTGATATGTTTTCAGGTATCTCCTATACTAATAGAGCCACATGCTCACCGGTTTGCCACATGATGTAGGCCTATGGACTGAACAAGAAACCACCAAAAATTTTAACCAGTCATCGTTCTCACAACACTGAGGACCAGTCATTCGAAATGACTTCTCCATGCATTTTATGCATTGGTAAAAGCACTATGATGAAAAGTGTGATATGTTTTCAGGTATCTCCTATACTAATAGAGCCACATGCTCACCGGTTTGCCACATGATGTAGGCCTATGGACTGAACAAGAAACCACCAAAAATTTTAACCAGTCATCGTTCTCACAACACTGAGGACCAGTCATTCGAAATGACTTCTCCATGCATTTTATGCATTGGTAAAAGCACTATGATGAAAAGTGTGATATGTTTTCAGGTATCTCCTATACTAATAGAGCCACTATGCTCACACGGTTTGCCACATGATGTAGGCCTATGGACTGAACAAGAAACCACCAAAAATTTTAACCAGTCATCGTTCTCACAACACTGAGGACCAGTCATTCGAAATGACTTCTCCATGCATTTTATGCATTGGTAAAAGCACTATGATGAAAAGTGTGATATGTTTTCAGGTATCTCCTATACTAATAGAGCCACATGCTCACCGGTTTGCCACATGATGTAGGCCTATGGACTGAACAAGAAACCACCAAAAATTTTAACCAGTCATCGTTCTCACAACACTGAGGACCAGTCATTCGAAATGACTTCTCCATGCATTTTATGCATTGGTAAAAGCACTATGATGAAAAGTGTGATATGTTTTCAGGTATCTCCTATACTAATAGAGCCACATGCTCACCGGTTTGCCACATGATGTAGGCCTATGGACTGAACAAGAAACCACCAAAAATTTTAACCAGTCATCGTTCTCACAACACTGAGGACCAGTCATTCGAAATGACTTCTCCATGCATTTTATGCATTGGTAAAAGCACTATGATGAAAAGTGTGATATGTTTTCAGGTATCTCCTATACTAATAGAGCCACATGCTCACCGGTTTGCCACATGATGTAGGCCTATGGACTGAACAAGAAACCACCAAAAATTTTAACCAGTCATCGTTCTCACAACACTGAGGACCAGTCATTCGAAATGACTTCTCCATGCATTTTATGCATTGGTAAAAGCACTATGATGAAAAGTGTGATATGTTTTCAGGTATCTCCTATACTAATAGAGCCACATGCTCACCGGTTTGCCACATGATGTAGGCCTATGGACTGAACAAGAAACCACCAAAAATTTTAACCAGTCATCGTTCTCACAACACTGAGGACCAGTCATTCGAAATGACTTCTCCATGCATTTTATGCATTGGTAAAAGCACTATGATGAAAAGTGTGATATGTTTTCAGGTATCTCCTATACTAATAGAGCCACATGCTCACCGGTTTGCCACATGATGTAGGCCTATGGACTGAACAAGAAACCACCAAAAATTTTAACCAGTCATCGTTCTCACAACACTGAGGACCAGTCATTCGAAATGACTTCTCCATGCATTTTATGCATTGGTAAAAGCACTATGATGAAAAGTGTGATATGTTTTCAGGTATCTCCTATACTAATAGAGCCACATGCTCACCGGTTTGCCACATGATGTAGGCCTATGGACTGAACAAGAAACCACCAAAAATTTTAACCAGTCATCGTTCTCACAACACTGAGGACCAGTCATTCGAAATGACTTCTCCATGCATTTTATGCATTGGTAAAAGCACTATGATGAAAAGTGTGATATGTTTTCAGGTATCTCCTATACTAATAGAGCCACATGCTCACCGGTTTGCCACATGATGTAGGCCTATGGACTGAACAAGAAACCACCAAAAATTTTAACCAGTCATCGTTCTCACAACACTGAGGACCAGTCATTCGAAATGACTTCTCCATGCATTTTATGCATTGGTAAAAGCACTATGATGAAAAGTGTGATATGTTTTCAGGTATCTCCTATACTAATAGAGCCACATGCTCACCGGTTTGCCACATGATGTAGGCCTATGGACTGAACAAGAAACCACCAAAAATTTTAACCAGTCATCGTTCTCACAACACTGAGGACCAGTCATTCGAAATGACTTCTCCATGCATTTTATGCATTGGTAAAAGCACTATGATGAAAAGTGTGATATGTTTTCAGGTATCTCCTATACTAATAGAGCCACATGCTCACCGGTTTGCCACATGATGTAGGCCTATGGACTGAACAAGAAACCACCAAAAATTTTAACCAGTCATCGTTCTCACAACACTGAGGACCAGTCATTCGAAATGACTTCTCCATGCATTTTATGCATTGGTAAAAGCACTATGATGAAAAGTGTGATATGTTTTCAGGTATCTCCTATACTAATAGAGCCACATGCTCACCGGTTTGCCACATGATGTAGGCCTATGGACTGAACAAGAAACCACCAAAAATTTTAACCAGTCATCGTTCTCACAACACTGAGGACCAGTCATTCGAAATGACTTCTCCATGCATTTTATGCATTGGTAAAAGCACTATGATGAAAAGTGTGATATGTTTTCAGGTATCTCCTATACTAATAGAGCCACATGCTCACCGGTTTGCCACATGATGTAGGCCTATGGACTGAACAAGAAACCACCAAAAATTTTAACCAGTCATCGTTCTCACAACACTGAGGACCAGTCATTCGAAATGACTTCTCCATGCATTTTATGCATTGGTAAAAGCACTATGATGAAAAGTGTGATATGTTTTCAGGTATCTCCTATACTAATAGAGCCACATGCTCACCGGTTTGCCACATGATGTAGGCCTATGGACTGAACAAGAAACCACCAAAAATTTTAACCAGTCATCGTTCTCACAACACTGAGGACCAGTCATTCGAAATGACTTCTCCATGCATTTTATGCATTGGTAAAAGCACTATGATGAAAAGTGTGATATGTTTTCAGGTATCTCCTATACTAATAGAGCCACATGCTCACCGGTTTGCCACATGATGTAGGCCTATGGACTGAACAAGAAACCACCAAAAATTTTAACCAGTCATCGTTCTCACAACACTGAGGACCAGTCATTCGAAATGACTTCTCCATGCATTTTATGCATTGGTAAAAGCACTATGATGAAAAGTGTGATATGTTTTCAGGTATCTCCTATACTAATAGAGCCACATGCTCACCGGTTTGCCACATGATGTAGGCCTATGGACTGAACAAGAAACCACCAAAAATTTTAACCAGTCATCGTTCTCACAACACTGAGGACCAGTCATTCGAAATGACTTCTCCATGCATTTTATGCATTGGTAAAAGCACTATGATGAAAAGTGTGATATGTTTTCAGGTATCTCCTATACTAATAGAGCCACATGCTCACCGGTTTGCCACATGATGTAGGCCTATGGACTGAACAAGAAACCACCAAAAATTTTAACCAGTCATCGTTCTCACAACACTGAGGACCAGTCATTCGAAATGACTTCTCCATGCATTTTATGCATTGGTAAAAGCACTATGATGAAAAGTGTGATATGTTTTCAGGTATCTCCTATACTAATAGAGCCACATGCTCACCGGTTTGCCACATGATGTAGGCCTATGGACTGAACAAGAAACCACCAAAAATTTTAACCAGTCATCGTTCTCACAACACTGAGGACCAGTCATTCGAAATGACTTCTCCATGCATTTTATGCATTGGTAAAAGCACTATGATGAAAAGTGTGATATGTTTTCAGGTATCTCCTATACTAATAGAGCCACATGCTCACCGGTTTGCCACATGATGTAGGCCTATGGACTGAACAAGAAACCACCAAAAATTTTAACCAGTCATCGTTCTCACAACACTGAGGACCAGTCATTCGAAATGACTTCTCCATGCATTTTATGCATTGGTAAAAGCACTATGATGAAAAGTGTGATATGTTTTCAGGTATCTCCTATACTAATAGAGCCACATGCTCACCGGTTTGCCACATGATGTAGGCCTATGGACTGAACAAGAAACCACCAAAAATTTTAACCAGTCATCGTTCTCACAACACTGAGGACCAGTCATTCGAAATGACTTCTCCATGCATTTTATGCATTGGTAAAAGCACTATGATGAAAAGTGTGATATGTTTTCAGGTATCTCCTATACTAATAGAGCCACATGCTCACCGGTTTGCCACATGATGTAGGCCTATGGACTGAACAAGAAACCACCAAAAATTTTAACCAGTCATCGTTCTCACAACAGTCATTCGAAATGACTTCTCCATGCATTTTATGCATTGGTAAAAGCACTATGATGAAAAGTGTGATATGTTTTCAGGTATCTCCTATACTAATAGAGCCACATGCTCACCGGTTTGCCACATGATGTAGGCCTATGGACTGAACAAGAAACCACCAAAAATTTTAACCAGTCATCGTTCTCACAACACTGAGGACCAGTCATTCGAAATGACTTCTCCATGCATTTTATGCATTGGTAAAAGCACTATGATGAAAAGTGTGATATGTTTTCAGGTATCTCCTATACTAATAGAGCCACATGCTCACCGGTTTGCCACATGATGTAGGCCTATGGACTGAACAAGAAACCACCAAAAATTTTAACCAGTCATCGTTCTCACAACACTGAGGACCAGTCATTCGAAATGACTTCTCCATGCATTTTATGCATTGGTAAAAGCACTATGATGAAAAGTGTGATATGTTTTCAGGTATCTCCTATACTAATAGAGCCACATGCTCACCGGTTTGCCACATGATGTAGGCCTATGGACTGAACAAGAAACCACCAAAAATTTTAACCAGTCATCGTTCTCACAACACTGAGGACCAGTCATTCGAAATGACTTCTCCATGCATTTTATGCATTGGTAAAAGCACTATGATGAAAAGTGTGATATGTTTTCAGGTATCTCCTATACTAATAGAGCCACATGCTCACCGGTTTGCCACATGATGTAGGCCTATGGACTGAACAAGAAACCACCAAAAATTTTAACCAGTCATCGTTCTCACAACACTGAGGACCAGTCATTCGAAATGACTTCTCCATGCATTTTATGCATTGGTAAAAGCACTATGATGAAAAGTGTGATATGTTTTCAGGTATCTCCTATACTAATAGAGCCACATGCTCACCGGTTTGCCACATGATGTAGGCCTATGGACTGAACAAGAAACCACCAAAAATTTTAACCAGTCATCGTTCTCACAACACTGAGGACCAGTCATTCGAAATGACTTCTCCATGCATTTTATGCATTGGTAAAAGCACTATGATGAAAAGTGTGATATGTTTTCAGGTATCTCCTATACTAATAGAGCCACATGCTCACCGGTTTGCCACATGATGTAGGCCTATGGACTGAACAAGAAACCACCAAAAATTTTAACCAGTCATCGTTCTCACAACACTGAGGACCAGTCATTCGAAATGACTTCTCCATGCATTTTATGCATTGGTAAAAGCACTATGATGAAAAGTGTGATATGTTTTCAGGTATCTCCTATACTAATAGAGCCACATGCTCACCGGTTTGCCACATGATGTAGGCCTATGGACTGAACAAGAAACCACCAAAAATTTTAACCAGTCATCGTTCTCACAACACTGAGGACCAGTCATTCGAAATGACTTCTCCATGCATTTTATGCATTGGTAAAAGCACTATGATGAAAAGTGTGATATGTTTTCAGGTATCTCCTATACTAATAGAGCCACATGCTCACCGGTTTGCCACATGATGTAGGCCTATGGACTTGAACAAGAAACCACCAAAAATTTTAACCAGTCATCGTTCTCACAACACTGAGGACCAGTCATTCGAAATGACTTCTCCATGCATTTTATGCATTGGTAAAAGCACTATGATGAAAAGTGTGATATGTTTTCAGGTATCTCCTATACTAATAGAGCCACATGCTCACCGGTTTGCCACATGATGTAGGCCTATGGACTGAACAAGAAACCACCAAAAATTTTAACCAGTCATCGTTCTCACAACACTGAGGACCAGTCATTCGAAATGACTTCTCCATGCATTTTATGCATTGGTAAAAGCACTATGATGAAAAGTGTGATATGTTTTCAGGTATCTCCTATACTAATAGAGCCACATGCTCACCGGTTTGCCACATGATGTAGGCCTATGGACTGAACAAGAAACCACCAAAAATTTTAACCAGTCATCGTTCTCACAACACTGAGGACCAGTCATTCGAAATGACTTCTCCATGCATTTTATGCATTGGTAAAAGCACTATGATGAAAAGTGTGATATGTTTTCAGGTATCTCCTATACTAATAGAGCCACATGCTCACCGGTTTGCCACATGATGTAGGCCTATGGACTGAACAAGAAACCACCAAAAATTTTAACCAGTCATCGTTCTCACAACACTGAGGACCAGTCATTCGAAATGACTTCTCCATGCATTTTATGCATTGGTAAAAGCACTATGATGAAAAGTGTGATATGTTTTCAGGTATCTCCAATACTAATAGAGCCACATGCTCACCGGTTTGCCACATGATGTAGGCCTATGGACTGAACAAGAAACCACCAAAAATTTTAACCAGTCATCGTTCTCACAACACTGAGGACCAGTCATTCGAAATGACTTCTCCATGCATTTTATGCATTGGTAAAAGCACTATGATGAAAAGTGTGATATGTTTTCAGGTATCTCCTATACTAATAGAGCCACATGCTCACCGGTTTGCCACATGATGTAGGCCTATGGACTGAACAAGAAACCACCAAAAATTTTAACCAGTCATCGTTCTCACAACACTGAGGACCAGTCATTCGAAATGACTTCTCCATGCATTTTATGCATTGGTAAAAGCACTATGATGAAAAGTGTGATATGTTTTCAGGTATCTCCTATACTAATAGAGCCACATGCTCACCGGTTTGCCACATGATGTAGGCCTATGGACTGAACAAGAAACCACCAAAAATTTTAACCAGTCATCGTTCTCACAACACTGAGGACCAGTCATTCGAAATGACTTCTCCATGCATTTTATGCATTGGTAAAAGCACTATGATGAAAAGTGTGATATGTTTTCAGGTATCTCCTATACTAATAGAGCCACATGCTCACCGGTTTGCCACATGATGTAGGCCTATGGACTGAACAAGAAACCACCAAAAATTTTAACCAGTCATCGTTCTCACAACACTGAGGACCAGTCATTCGAAATGACTTCTCCATGCAGTTTATGCATTGGTAAAAGCACTATGATGAAAAGTGTGATATGTTTTCAGGTATCTCCTATACTAATAGAGCCACATGCTCACCGGTTTGCCACATGATGTAGGCCTATGGACTTGAACAAGAAACCACCAAAAATTTTCACCAGTCATCGTTCTCACAACACTGAGGACCAGTCATTCGAAATGACTTCTCCATGCATTTTATGCATTGGTAAATGCACTATGATGAAAAGTGTGATATGTTTTCAGGTATCTCCTATACTAATAGAGCCACATGCTCACCGGTTTGCCACATGATGTAGGCCTATGGACTGAACAAGAAACCACCAAAAATTTTAACCAGTCATCGTTCTCACAACACTGAGGACCAGTCATTCGAAATGACTTCTCCATGCATTTTATGCATTGGTAAAAGCACTATGATGAAAAGTGTGATATGTTTTCAGGTATCTCCTATACTAATAGAGCCACATGCTCACCGGTTTGCCACATGATGTAGGCCTATGGACTGAACAAGAAACCACCAAAAATTTTAACCAGTCATCGTTCTCACAACACTGAGGACCAGTCATTCGAAATGACTTCTCCATGCATTTTATGCATTGGTAAAAGCACTATGATGAAAAGTGTGATATGTTTTCAGGTATCTCCTATACTAATAGAGCCACATGCTCACCGGTTTGCCACATGATGTAGGCATGATGTAGGCCTATGGACTGAACAAGAAACCACCAAAAATTTTAACCAGTCATCGTTCTCACAACACTGAGGACCAGTCATTCGAAATGACTTCTCCATGCATTTTATGCATTGGTAAAAGCACTATGATGAAAAGTGTGATATGTTTTCAGGTATCTCCTATACTAATAGAGCCACATGCTCACCGGTTTGCCACATGATGTAGGCCTATGGACTGAACAAGAAACCACCAAAAATTTTAACCAGTCATCGTTCTCACAACACTGAGGACCAGTCATTCGAAATGACTTCTCCATGCATTTTATGCATTGGTAAAAGCACTATGATGAAAAGTGTGATATGTTTTCAGGTATCTCCTATACTAATAGAGCCACATGCTCACCGGTTTGCCACATGATGTAGGCCTATGGACTGAACAAGAAACCACCAAAAATTTTAACCAGTCATCGTTCTCACAACACTGAGGACCAGTCATTCGAAATGACTTCTCCATGCATTTTATGCATTGGTAAAAGCACTATGATGAAAAGTGTGATATGTTTTCAGGTATCTCCTATACTAATAGAGCCACATGCTCACCGGTTTGCCACATGATGTAGGCCTATGGACTGAACAAGAAACCACCAAAAATTTTAACCAGTCATCGTTCTCACAACACTGAGGACCAGTCATTCGAAATGACTTCTCCATGCATTTTATGCATTGGTAAAAGCACTATGATGAAAAGTGTGATATGTTTTCAGGTATCTCCTATACTAATAGAGCCACATGCTCACCGGTTTGCCACATGATGTAGGCCTATGGACTGAACAAGAAACCACCAAAAATTTTAACCAGTCATCGTTCTCACAACACTGAGGACCAGTCATTCGAAATGACTTCTCCATGCATTTTATGCATTGGTAAAAGCACTATGATGAAAAGTGTGATATGTTTTCAGGTATCTCCTATACTAATAGAGCCACATGCTCACCGGTTTGCCACATGATGTAGGCCTATGGACTGAACAAGAAACCACCAAAAATTTTAACCAGTCATCGTTCTCACAACACTGAGGACCAGTCATTCCGAAATGACTTCTCCATGCATTTTATGCATTGGTAAAAGCACTATGATGAAAAGTGTGATATGTTTTCAGGTATCTCCTATACTAATAGAGCCACATGCTCACCGGTTTGCCACATGATGTAGGCCTATGGACTGAACAAGAAACCACCAAAAATTTTAACCAGTCATCGTTCTCACAACACTGAGGACCAGTCATTCGAAATGACTTCTCCATGCATTTTATGCATTGGTAAAAGCACTATGATGAAAAGTGTGATATGTTTTCAGGTATCTCCTATACTAATAGAGCCACATGCTCACCGGTTTGCCACATGATGTAGGCCTATGGACTGAACAAGAAACCACCAAAAATTTTAACCAGTCATCGTTCTCACAACACTGAGGACCAGTCATTCGAAATGACTTCTCCATGCATTTTATGCATTGGTAAAAGCACTATGATGAAAAGTGTGATATGTTTTCAGGTATCTCCTATACTAATAGAGCCACATGCTCACCGGTTTGCCACATGATGTAGGCCTATGGACTGAACAAGAAACCACCAAAAATTTTAACCAGTCATCGTTCTCACAACACTGAGGACCAGTCATTCGAAATGACTTCTCCATGCATTTTATGCATTGGTAAAAGCACTATGATGAAAAGTGTGATATGTTTTCAGGTATCTCCTATACTAATAGAGCCACATGCTCACCGGTTTGCCACATGATGTAGGCCTATGGACTGAACAAGAAACCACCAAAAATATGGACTGAACAAGAAACCACCAAAAATTTTAACCAGTCATCGTTCTCACAACACTGAGGACCAGTCATTCGAAATGACTTCTCCATGCATTTTATGCATTGGTAAAAGCACTATGATGAAAAGTGTGATATGTTTTCAGGTATCTCCTATACTAATAGAGCCACATGCTCACCGGTTTGCCACATGATGTAGGCCTATGGACTGAACAAGAAACCACCAAAAATTTTAACCAGTCATCGTTCTCACAACACTGAGGACCAGTCATTCGAAATGACTTCTCCATGCATTTTATGCATTGGTAAAAGCACTATGATGAAAAGTGTGATATGTTTTCAGGTATCTCCTATACTAATAGAGCCACATGCTCACCGGTTTGCCACATGATGTAGGCCTATGGACTGAACAAGAAACCACCAAAAATTTTAACCAGTCATCGTTCTCACAACACTGAGGACCAGTCATTCGAAATGACTTCTCCATGCATTTTATGCATTGGTAAAAGCACTATGATGAAAAGTGTGATATGTTTTCAGGTATCTCCTATACTAATAGAGCCACATGCTCACCGGTTTGCCACATGATGTAGGCCTATGGACTGAACAAGAAACCACCAAAAATTTTAACCAGTCATCGTTCTCACAACACTGAGGACCAGTCATTCGAAATGACTTCTCCATGCATTTTATGCATTGGTAAAAGCACTATGATGAAAAGTGTGATATGTTTTCAGGTATCTCCTATACTAATAGAGCCACATGCTCACCGGTTTGCCACATGATGTAGGCCTATGGACTGAACAAGAAACCACCAAAAATTTTAACCAGTCATCGTTCTCACAACACTGAGGACCAGTCATTCGAAATGACTTCTCCATGCATTTTATGCATTGGTAAAAGCACTATGATGAAAAGTGTGATATGTTTTCAGGTATCTCCTATACTAATAGAGCCACATGCTCACCGGTTTGCCACATGATGTAGGCCTATGGACTGAACAAGAAACCACCAAAAATTTTAACCAGTCATCGTTCTCACAACACTGAGGACCAGTCATTCGAAATGACTTCTCCATGCATTTTATGCATTGGTAAAAGCACTATGATGAAAAGTGTGATATGTTTTCAGGTATCTCCTATACTAATAGAGCCACATGCTCACCGGTTTGCCACATGATGTAGGCCTATGGACTGAACAAGAAACCACCAAAAATTTTAACCAGTCATCGTTCTCACAACACTGAGGACCAGTCATTCGAAATGACTTCTCCATGCATTTTATGCATTGGTAAAAGCACTATGATGAAAAGTGTGATATGTTTTCAGGTATCTCCTATACTAATAGAGCCACATGCTCACCGGTTTGCCACATGATGTAGGCCTATGGACTGAACAAGAAACCACCAAAAATTTTAACCAGTCATCGTTCTCACAACACTGAGGACCAGTCATTCGAAATGACTTCTCCATGCATTTTATGCATTGGTAAAAGCACTATGATGAAAAGTGTGATATGTTTTCAGGTATCTCCTATACTAATAGAGCCACATGCTCACCGGTTTGCCACATGATGTAGGCCTATGGACTGAACAAGAAACCACCAAAAATTTTAACCAGTCATCGTTCTCACAACACTGAGGACCAGTCATTCGAAATGACTTCTCCATGCATTTTATGCATTGGTAAAAGCACTATGATGAAAAGTGTGATATGTTTTCAGGTATCTCCTATACTAATAGAGCCACATGCTCACCGGTTTGCCACATGATGTAGGCCTATGGACTGAACAAGAAACCACCAAAAATTTTAACCAGTCATCGTTCTCACAACACTGAGGACCAGTCATTCGAAATGACTTCTCCATGCATTTTATGCATTGGTAAAAGCACTATGATGAAAAGTGTGATATGTTTTCAGGTATCTCCTATACTAATAGAGCCACATGCTCACCGGTTTGCCACATGATGTAGGCCTATGGACTGAACAAGAAACCACCAAAAATTTTAACCAGTCATCGTTCTCACAACACTGAGGACCAGTCATTCGAAATGACTTCTCCATGCATTTTATGCATTGGTAAAAGCACTATGATGAAAAGTGTGATATGTTTTCAGGTATCTCCTATACTAATAGAGCCACATGCTCACCGGTTTGCCACATGATGTAGGCCTATGGACTGAACAAGAAACCACCAAAAATTTTAACCAGTCATCGTTCTCACAACACTGAGGACCAGTCATTCGAAATGACTTCTCCATGCATTTTATGCATTGGTAAAAGCACTATGATGAAAAGTGTGATATGTTTTCAGGTATCTCCTATACTAATAGAGCCACATGCTCACCGGTTTGCCACATGATGTAGGCCTATGGACTGAACAAGAAACCACCAAAAATTTTAACCAGTCATCGTTCTCACAACACTGAGGACCAGTCATTCGAAATGACTTCTCCATGCATTTTATGCATTGGTAAAAGCACTATGATGAAAAGTGTGATATGTTTTCAGGTATCTCCTATACTAATAGAGCCACATGCTCACCGGTTTGCCACATGATGTAGGCCTATGGACTGAACAAGAAACCACCAAAAATTTTAACCAGTCATCGTTCTCACAACACTGAGGACCAGTCATTCGAAATGACTTCTCCATGCATTTTATGCATTGGTAAAAGCACTATGATGAAAAGTGTGATATGTTTTCAGGTATCTCCTATACTAATAGAGCCACATGCTCACCGGTTTGCCACATGATGTAGGCCTATGGACTGAACAAGAAACCACCAAAAATTTTAACCAGTCATCGTTCTCACAACACTGAGGACCAGTCATTCGAAATGACTTCTCCATGCATTTTATGCATTGGTAAAAGCACTATGATGAAAAGTGTGATATGTTTTCAGGTATCTCCTATACTAATAGAGCCACATGCTCACCGGTTTGCCACATGATGTAGGCCTATGGACTGAACAAGAAACCACCAAAAATTTTAACCAGTCATCGTTCTCACAACACTGAGGACCAGTCATTCGAAATGACTTCTCCATGCATTTTATGCATTGGTAAAAGCACTATGATGAAAAGTGTGATATGTTTTCAGGTATCTCCTATACTAATAGAGCCACATGCTCACCGGTTTGCCACATGATGTAGGCCTATGGACTGAACAAGAAACCACCAAAAATTTTAACCAGTCATCGTTCTCACAACACTGAGGACCAGTCATTCGAAATGACTTCTCCATGCATTTTATGCATTGGTAAAAGCACTATGATGAAAAGTGTGATATGTTTTCAGGTATCTCCTATACTAATAGAGCCACATGCTCACCGGTTTGCCACATGATGTAGGCCTATGGACTGAACAAGAAACCACCAAAAATTTTAACCAGTCATCGTTCTCACAACACTGAGGACCAGTCATTCGAAATGACTTCTCCATGCATTTTATGCATTGGTAAAAGCACTATGATGAAAAGTGTGATATGTTTTCAGGTATCTCCTATACTAATAGAGCCACATGCTCACCGGTTTGCCACATGATGTAGGCCTATGGACTGAACAAGAAACCACCAAAAATTTTAACCAGTCATCGTTCTCACAACACTGAGGACCAGTCATTCGAAATGACTTCTCCATGCATTTTATGCATTGGTAAAAGCACTATGATGAAAAGTGTGATATGTTTTCAGGTATCTCCTATACTAATAGAGCCACATGCTCACCGGTTTGCCACATGATGTAGGCCTATGGACTGAACAAGAAACCACCAAAAATTTTAACCAGTCATCGTTCTCACAACACTGAGGACCAGTCATTCGAAATGACTTCTCCATGCATTTTATGCATTGGTAAAAGCACTATGATGAAAAGTGTGATATGTTTTCAGGTATCTCCTATACTAATAGAGCCACATGCTCACCGGTTTGCCACATGATGTAGGCCTATGGACTGAACAAGAAACCACCAAAAATTTTAACCAGTCATCGTTCTCACAACACTGAGGACCAGTCATTCGAAATGACTTCTCCATGCATTTTATGCATTGGTAAAAGCACTATGATGAAAAGTGTGATATGTTTTCAGGTATCTCCTATACTAATAGAGCCACATGCTCACCGGTTTGCCACATGATGTAGGCCTATGGACTGAACAAGAAACCACCAAAAATTTTAACCAGTCATCGTTCTCACAACACTGAGGACCAGTCATTCGAAATGACTTCTCCATGCATTTTATGCATTGGTAAAAGCACTATGATGAAAAGTGTGATATGTTTTCAGGTATCTCCTATACTAATAGAGCCACATGCTCACCGGTTTGCCACATGATGTAGGCCTATGGACTGAACAAGAAACCACCAAAAATTTTAACCAGTCATCGTTCTCACAACACTGAGGACCAGTCATTCGAAATGACTTCTCCATGCATTTTATGCATTGGTAAAAGCACTATGATGAAAAGTGTGATATGTTTTCAGGTATCTCCTATACTAATAGAGCCACATGCTCACCGGTTTGCCACATGATGTAGGCCTATGGACTGAACAAGAAACCACCAAAAATTTTAACCAGTCATCGTTCTCACAACACTGAGGACCAGTCATTCGAAATGACTTCTCCATGCATTTTATGCATTGGTAAAAGCACTATGATGAAAAGTGTGATATGTTTTCAGGTATCTCCTATACTAATAGAGCCACATGCTCACCGGTTTGCCACATGATGTAGGCCTATGGACTGAACAAGAAACCACCAAAAATTTTAACCAGTCATCGTTCTCACAACACTGAGGACCAGTCATTCGAAATGACTTCTCCATGCATTTTATGCATTGGTAAAAGCACTATGATGAAAAGTGTGATATGTTTTCAGGTATCTCCTATACTAATAGAGCCACATGCTCACCGGTTTGCCACATGATGTAGGCCTATGGACTGAACAAGAAACCACCAAAAATTTTAACCAGTCATCGTTCTCACAACACTGAGGACCAGTCATTCGAAATGACTTCTCCATGCATTTTATGCATTGGTAAAAGCACTATGATGAAAAGTGTGATATGTTTTCAGGTATCTCCTATACTAATAGAGCCACATGCTCACCGGTTTGCCACATGATGTAGGCCTATGGACTGAACAAGAAACCACCAAAAATTTTAACCAGTCATCGTTCTCACAACACTGAGGACCAGTCATTCGAAATGACTTCTCCATGCATTTTATGCATTGGTAAAAGCACTATGATGAAAAGTGTGATATGTTTTCAGGTATCTCCTATACTAATAGAGCCACATGCTCACCGGTTTGCCACATGATGTAGGCCTATGGACTGAACAAGAAACCACCAAAAATTTTAACCAGTCATCGTTCTCACAACACTGAGGACCAGTCATTCGAAATGACTTCTCCATGCATTTTATGCATTGGTAAAAGCACTATGATGAAAAGTGTGATATGTTTTCAGGTATCTCCTATACTAATAGAGCCACATGCTCACCGGTTTGCCACATGATGTAGGCCTATGGACTGAACAAGAAACCACCAAAAATTTTAACCAGTCATCGTTCTCACAACACTGAGGACCAGTCATTCGAAATGACTTCTCCATGCATTTTATGCATTGGTAAAAGCACTATGATGAAAAGTGTGATATGTTTTCAGGTATCTCCTATACTAATAGAGCCACATGCTCACCGGTTTGCCACATGATGTAGGCCTATGGACTGAACAAGAAACCACCAAAAATTTTAACCAGTCATCGTTCTCACAACACTGAGGACCAGTCATTCGAAATGACTTCTCCATGCATTTTATGCATTGGTAAAAGCACTATGATGAAAAGTGTGATATGTTTTCAGGTATCTCCTATACTAATAGAGCCACATGCTCACCGGTTTGCCACATGATGTAGGCCTATGGACTGAACAAGAAACCACCAAAAATTTTAACCAGTCATCGTTCTCACAACACTGAGGACCAGTCATTCGAAATGACTTCTCCATGCATTTTATGCATTGGTAAAAGCACTATGATGAAAAGTGTGATATGTTTTCAGGTATCTCCTATACTAATAGAGCCACATGCTCACCGGTTTGCCACATGATGTAGGCCTATGGACTGAACAAGAAACCACCAAAAATTTTAACCAGTCATCGTTCTCACAACACTGAGGACCAGTCATTCGAAATGAGACTTCTCCATGCATTTTATGCATTGGTAAAAGCACTATGATGAAAAGTGTGATATGTTTTCAGGTATCTCCTATACTAATAGAGCCACATGCTCACCGGTTTGCCACATGATGTAGGCCTATGGACTGAACAAGAAACCACCAAAAATTTTAACCAGTCATCGTTCTCACAACACTGAGGACCAGTCATTCGAAATGACTTCTCCATGCATTTTATGCATTGGTAAAAGCACTATGATGAAAAGTGTGATATGTTTTCAGGTATCTCCTATACTAATAGAGCCACATGCTCACCGGTTTGCCACATGATGTAGGCCTATGGACTGAACAAGAAACCACCAAAAATTTTAACCAGTCATCGTTCTCACAACACTGAGGACCAGTCATTCGAAATGACTTCTCCATGCATTTTATGCATTGGTAAAAGCACTATGATGAAAAGTGTGATATGTTTTCAGGTATCTCCTATACTAATAGAGCCACATGCTCACCGGTTTGCCACATGATGTAGGCCTATGGACTGAACAAGAAACCACCAAAAATTTTAACCAGTCATCGTTCTCACAACACTGAGGACCAGTCATTCGAAATGACTTCTCCATGCATTTTATGCATTGGTAAAAGCACTATGATGAAAAGTGTGATATGTTTTCAGGTATCTCCTATACTAATAGAGCCACATGCTCACCGGTTTGCCACATGATGTAGGCCTATGGACTGAACAAGAAACCACCAAAAATTTTAACCAGTCATCGTTCTCACAACACTGAGGACCAGTCATTCGAAATGACTTCTCCATGCATTTTATGCATTGGTAAAAGCACTATGATGAAAAGTGTGATATGTTTTCAGGTATCTCCTATACTAATAGAGCCACATGCTCACCGGTTTGCCACATGATGTAGGCCTATGGACTGAACAAGAAACCACCAAAAATTTTAACCAGTCATCGTTCTCACAACACTGAGGACCAGTCATTCGAAATGACTTCTCCATGCATTTTATGCATTGGTAAAAGCACTATGATGAAAAGTGTGATATGTTTTCAGGTATCTCCTATACTAATAGAGCCACATGCTCACCGGTTTGCCACATGATGTAGGCCTATGGACTGAACAAGAAACCACCAAAAATTTTAACCAGTCATCGTTCTCACAACACTGAGGACCAGTCATTCGAAATGACTTCTCCATGCATTTTATGCATTGGTAAAAGCACTATGATGAAAAGTGTGATATGTTTTCAGGTATCTCCTATACTAATAGAGCCACATGCTCACCGGTTTGCCACATGATGTAGGCCTATGGACTGAACAAGAAACCACCAAAAATTTTAACCAGTCATCGTTCTCACAACACTGAGGACCAGTCATTCGAAATGACTTCTCCATGCATTTTATGCATTGGTAAAAGCACTATGATGAAAAGTGTGATATGTTTTCAGGTATCTCCTATACTAATAGAGCCACATGCTCACCGGTTTGCCACATGATGTAGGCCTATGGACTGAACAAGAAACCACCAAAAATTTTAACCAGTCATCGTTCTCACAACACTGAGGACCAGTCATTCGAAATGACTTCTCCATGCATTTTATGCATTGGTAAAAGCACTATGATGAAAAGTGTGATATGTTTTCAGGTATCTCCTATACTAATAGAGCCACATGCTCACCGGTTTGCCACATGATGTAGGCCTATGGACTGAACAAGAAACCACCAAAAATTTTAACCAGTCATCGTTCTCACAACACTGAGGACCAGTCATTCGAAATGACTTCTCCATGCATTTTATGCATTGGTAAAAGCACTATGATGAAAAGTGTGATATGTTTTCAGGTATCTCCTATACTAATAGAGCCACATGCTCACCGGTTTGCCACATGATGTAGGCCTATGGACTGAACAAGAAACCACCAAAAATTTTAACCAGTCATCGTTCTCACAACACTGAGGACCAGTCATTCGAAATGACTTCTCCATGCATTTTATGCATTGGTAAAAGCACTATGATGAAAAGTGTGATATGTTTTCAGGTATCTCCTATACTAATAGAGCCACATGCTCACCGGTTTGCCACATGATGTAGGCCTATGGACTGAACAAGAAACCACCAAAAATTTTAACCAGTCATCGTTCTCACAACACTGAGGACCAGTCATTCGAAATGACTTCTCCATGCATTTTATGCATTGGTAAAAGCACTATGATGAAAAGTGTGATATGTTTTCAGGTATCTCCTATACTAATAGAGCCACATGCTCACCGGTTTGCCACATGATGTAGGCCTATGGACTGAACAAGAAACCACCAAAAATTTTAACCAGTCATCGTTCTCACAACACTGAGGACCAGTCATTCGAAATGACTTCTCCATGCATTTTATGCATTGGTAAAAGCACTATGATGAAAAGTGTGATATGTTTTCAGGTATCTCCTATACTAATAGAGCCACATGCTCACCGGTTTGCCACATGATGTAGGCCTATGGACTGAACAAGAAACCACCAAAAATTTTAACCAGTCATCGTTCTCACAACACTGAGGACCAGTCATTCGAAATGACTTCTCCATGCATTTTATGCATTGGTAAAAGCACTATGATGAAAAGTGTGATATGTTTTCAGGTATCTCCTATACTAATAGAGCCACATGCTCACCGGTTTGCCACATGATGTAGGCCTATGGACTGAACAAGAAACCACCAAAAATTTTAACCAGTCATCGTTCTCACAACACTGAGGACCAGTCATTCGAAATGACTTCTCCATGCATTTTATGCATTGGTAAAAGCACTATGATGAAAAGTGTGATATGTTTTCAGGTATCTCCTATACTAATAGAGCCACATGCTCACCGGTTTGCCACATGATGTAGGCCTATGGACTGAACAAGAAACCACCAAAAATTTTAACCAGTCATCGTTCTCACAACACTGAGGACCAGTCATTCGAAATGACTTCTCCATGCATTTTATGCATTGGTAAAAGCACTATGATGAAAAGTGTGATATGTTTTCAGGTATCTCCTATACTAATAGAGCCACATGCTCACCGGTTTGCCACATGATGTAGGCCTATGGACTGAACAAGAAACCACCAAAAATTTTAACCAGTCATCGTTCTCACAACACTGAGGACCAGTCATTCGAAATGACTTCTCCATGCATTTTATGCATTGGTAAAAGCACTATGATGAAAAGTGTGATATGTTTTCAGGTATCTCCTATACTAATAGAGCCACATGCTCACCGGTTTGCCACATGATGTAGGCCTATGGACTGAACAAGAAACCACCAAAAATTTTAACCAGTCATCGTTCTCACAACACTGAGGACCAGTCATTCGAAATGACTTCTCCATGCATTTTATGCATTGGTAAAAGCACTATGATGAAAAGTGTGATATGTTTTCAGGTATCTCCTATACTAATAGAGCCACATGCTCACCGGTTTGCCACATGATGTAGGCCTATGGACTGAACAAGAAACCACCAAAAATTTTAACCAGTCATCGTTCTCACAACACTGAGGACCAGTCATTCGAAATGACTTCTCCATGCATTTTATGCATTGGTAAAAGCACTATGATGAAAAGTGTGATATGTTTTCAGGTATCTCCTATACTAATAGAGCCACATGCTCACCGGTTTGCCACATGATGTAGGCCTATGGACTGAACAAGAAACCACCAAAAATTTTAACCAGTCATCGTTCTCACAACACTGAGGACCAGTCATTCGAAATGACTTCTCCATGCATTTTATGCATTGGTAAAAGCACTATGATGAAAAGTGTGATATGTTTTCAGGTATCTCCTATACTAATAGAGCCACATGCTCACCGGTTTGCCACATGATGTAGGCCTATGGACTGAACAAGAAACCACCAAAAATTTTAACCAGTCATCGTTCTCACAACACTGAGGACCAGTCATTCGAAATGACTTCTCCATGCATTTTATGCATTGGTAAAAGCACTATGATGAAAAGTGTGATATGTTTTCAGGTATCTCCTATACTAATAGAGCCACATGCTCACCGGTTTGCCACATGATGTAGGCCTATGGACTGAACAAGAAACCACCAAAAATTTTAACCAGTCATCGTTCTCACAACACTGAGGACCAGTCATTCGAAATGACTTCTCCATGCATTTTATGCATTGGTAAAAGCACTATGATGAAAAGTGTGATATGTTTTCAGGTATCTCCTATACTAATAGAGCCACATGCTCACCGGTTTGCCACATGATGTAGGCCTATGGACTGAACAAGAAACCACCAAAAATTTTAACCAGTCATCGTTCTCACAACACTGAGGACCAGTCATTCGAAATGACTTCTCCATGCATTTTATGCATTGGTAAAAGCACTATGATGAAAAGTGTGATATGTTTTCAGGTATCTCCTATACTAATAGAGCCACATGCTCACCGGTTTGCCACATGATGTAGGCCTATGGACTGAACAAGAAACCACCAAAAATTTTAACCAGTCATCGTTCTCACAACACTGAGGACCAGTCATTCGAAATGACTTCTCCATGCATTTTATGCATTGGTAAAAGCACTATGATGAAAAGTGTGATATGTTTTCAGGTATCTCCTATACTAATAGAGCCACATGCTCACCGGTTTGCCACATGATGTAGGCCTATGGACTGAACAAGAAACCACCAAAAATTTTAACCAGTCATCGTTCTCACAACACTGAGGACCAGTCATTCGAAATGACTTCTCCATGCATTTTATGCATTGGTAAAAGCACTATGATGAAAAGTGTGATATGTTTTCAGGTATCTCCTATACTAATAGAGCCACATGCTCACCGGTTTGCCACATGATGTAGGCCTATGGACTGAACAAGAAACCACCAAAAATTTTAACCAGTCATCGTTCTCACAACACTGAGGACCAGTCATTCGAAATGACTTCTCCATGCATTTTATGCATTGGTAAAAGCACTATGATGAAAAGTGTGATATGTTTTCAGGTATCTCCTATACTAATAGAGCCACATGCTCACCGGTTTGCCACATGATGTAGGCCTATGGACTGAACAAGAAACCACCAAAAATTTTAACCAGTCATCGTTCTCACAACACTGAGGACCAGTCATTCGAAATGACTTCTCCATGCATTTTATGCATTGGTAAAAGCACTATGATGAAAAGTGTGATATGTTTTCAGGTATCTCCTATACTAATAGAGCCACATGCTCACCGGTTTGCCACATGATGTAGGCCTATGGACTGAACAAGAAACCACCAAAAATTTTAACCAGTCATCGTTCTCACAACACTGAGGACCAGTCATTCGAAATGACTTCTCCATGCATTTTATGCATTGGTAAAAGCACTATGATGAAAAGTGTGATATGTTTTCAGGTATCTCCTATACTAATAGAGCCACATGCTCACCGGTTTGCCACATGATGTAGGCCTATGGACTGAACAAGAAACCACCAAAAATTTTAACCAGTCATCGTTCTCACAACACTGAGGACCAGTCATTCGAAATGACTTCTCCATGCATTTTATGCATTGGTAAAAGCACTATGATGAAAAGTGTGATATGTTTTCAGGTATCTCCTATACTAATAGAGCCACATGCTCACCGGTTTGCCACATGATGTAGGCCTATGGACTGAACAAGAAACCACCAAAAATTTTAACCAGTCATCGTTCTCACAACACTGAGGACCAGTCATTCGAAATGACTTCTCCATGCATTTTATGCATTGGTAAAAGCACTATGATGAAAAGTGTGATATGTTTTCAGGTATCTCCTATACTAATAGAGCCACATGCTCACCGGTTTGCCACATGATGTAGGCCTATGGACTGAACAAGAAACCACCAAAAATTTTAACCAGTCATCGTTCTCACAACACTGAGGACCAGTCATTCGAAATGACTTCTCCATGCATTTTATGCATTGGTAAAAGCACTATGATGAAAAGTGTGATATGTTTTCAGGTATCTCCTATACTAATAGAGCCACATGCTCACCGGTTTGCCACATGATGTAGGCCTATGGACTGAACAAGAAACCACCAAAAATTTTAACCAGTCATCGTTCTCACAACACTGAGGACCAGTCATTCGAAATGACTTCTCCATGCATTTTATGCATTGGTAAAAGCACTATGATGAAAAGTGTGATATGTTTTCAGGTATCTCCTATACTAATAGAGCCACATGCTCACCGGTTTGCCACATGATGTAGGCCTATGGACTGAACAAGAAACCACCAAAAATTTTAACCAGTCATCGTTCTCACAACACTGAGGACCAGTCATTCGAAATGACTTCTCCATGCATTTTATGCATTGGTAAAAGCACTATGATGAAAAGTGTGATATGTTTTCAGGTATCTCCTATACTAATAGAGCCACATGCTCACCGGTTTGCCACATGATGTAGGCCTATGGACTGAACAAGAAACCACCAAAAATTTTAACCAGTCATCGTTCTCACAACACTGAGGACCAGTCATTCGAAATGACTTCTCCATGCATTTTATGCATTGGTAAAAGCACTATGATGAAAAGTGTGATATGTTTTCAGGTATCTCCTATACTAATAGAGCCACATGCTCACCGGTTTGCCACATGATGTAGGCCTATGGACTGAACAAGAAACCACCAAAAATTTTAACCAGTCATCGTTCTCACAACACTGAGGACCAGTCATTCGAAATGACTTCTCCATGCATTTTATGCATTGGTAAAAGCACTATGATGAAAAGTGTGATATGTTTTCAGGTATCTCCTATACTAATAGAGCCACATGCTCACCGGTTTGCCACATGATGTAGGCCTATGGACTGAACAAGAAACCACCAAAAATTTTAACCAGTCATCGTTCTCACAACACTGAGGACCAGTCATTCGAAATGACTTCTCCATGCATTTTATGCATTGGTAAAAGCACTATGATGAAAAGTGTGATATGTTTTCAGGTATCTCCTATACTAATAGAGCCACATGCTCACCGGTTTGCCACATGATGTAGGCCTATGGACTGAACAAGAAACCACCAAAAATTTTAACCAGTCATCGTTCTCACAACACTGAGGACCAGTCATTCGAAATGACTTCTCCATGCATTTTATGCATTGGTAAAAGCACTATGATGAAAAGTGTGATATGTTTTCAGGTATCTCCTATACTAATAGAGCCACATGCTCACCGGTTTGCCACATGATGTAGGCCTATGGACTGAACAAGAAACCACCAAAAATTTTAACCAGTCATCGTTCTCACAACACTGAGGACCAGTCATTCGAAATGACTTCTCCATGCATTTTATGCATTGGTAAAAGCACTATGATGAAAAGTGTGATATGTTTTCAGGTATCTCCTATACTAATAGAGCCACATGCTCACCGGTTTGCCACATGATGTAGGCCTATGGACTGAACAAGAAACCACCAAAAATTTTAACCAGTCATCGTTCTCACAACACTGAGGACCAGTCATTCGAAATGACTTCTCCATGCATTTTATGCATTGGTAAAAGCACTATGATGAAAAGTGTGATATGTTTTCAGGTATCTCCTATACTAATAGAGCCACATGCTCACCGGTTTGCCACATGATGTAGGCCTATGGACTGAACAAGAAACCACCAAAAATTTTAACCAGTCATCGTTCTCACAACACTGAGGACCAGTCATTCGAAATGACTTCTCCATGCATTTTATGCATTGGTAAAAGCACTATGATGAAAAGTGTGATATGTTTTCAGGTATCTCCTATACTAATAGAGCCACATGCTCACCGGTTTGCCACATGATGTAGGCCTATGGACTGAACAAGAAACCACCAAAAATTTTAACCAGTCATCGTTCTCACAACACTGAGGACCAGTCATTCGAAATGACTTCTCCATGCATTTTATGCATTGGTAAAAGCACTATGATGAAAAGTGTGATATGTTTTCAGGTATCTCCTATACTAATAGAGCCACATGCTCACCGGTTTGCCACATGATGTAGGCCTATGGACTGAACAAGAAACCACCAAAAATTTTAACCAGTCATCGTTCTCACAACACTGAGGACCAGTCATTCGAAATGACTTCTCCATGCATTTTATGCATTGGTAAAAGCACTATGATGAAAAGTGTGATATGTTTTCAGGTATCTCCTATACTAATAGAGCCACATGCTCACCGGTTTGCCACATGATGTAGGCCTATGGACTGAACAAGAAACCACCAAAAATTTTAACCAGTCATCGTTCTCACAACACTGAGGACCAGTCATTCGAAATGACTTCTCCATGCATTTTATGCATTGGTAAAAGCACTATGATGAAAAGTGTGATATGTTTTCAGGTATCTCCTATACTAATAGAGCCACATGCTCACCGGTTTGCCACATGATGTAGGCCTATGGACTGAACAAGAAACCACCAAAAATTTTAACCAGTCATCGTTCTCACAACACTGAGGACCAGTCATTCGAAATGACTTCTCCATGCATTTTATGCATTGGTAAAAGCACTATGATGAAAAGTGTGATATGTTTTCAGGTATCTCCTATACTAATAGAGCCACATGCTCACCGGTTTGCCACATGATGTAGGCCTATGGACTGAACAAGAAACCACCAAAAATTTTAACCAGTCATCGTTCTCACAACACTGAGGACCAGTCATTCGAAATGACTTCTCCATGCATTTTATGCATTGGTAAAAGCACTATGATGAAAAGTGTGATATGTTTTCAGGTATCTCCTATACTAATAGAGCCACATGCTCACCGGTTTGCCACATGATGTAGGCCTATGGACTGAACAAGAAACCACCAAAAATTTTAACCAGTCATCGTTCTCACAACACTGAGGACCAGTCATTCGAAATGACTTCTCCATGCATTTTATGCATTGGTAAAAGCACTATGATGAAAAGTGTGATATGTTTTCAGGTATCTCCTATACTAATAGAGCCACATGCTCACCGGTTTGCCACATGATGTAGGCCTATGGACTGAACAAGAAACCACCAAAAATTTTAACCAGTCATCGTTCTCACAACACTGAGGACCAGTCATTCGAAATGACTTCTCCATGCATTTTATGCATTGGTAAAAGCACTATGATGAAAAGTGTGATATGTTTTCAGGTATCTCCTATACTAATAGAGCCACATGCTCACCGGTTTGCCACATGATGTAGGCCTATGGACTGAACAAGAAACCACCAAAAATTTTAACCAGTCATCGTTCTCACAACACTGAGGACCAGTCATTCGAAATGACTTCTCCATGCATTTTATGCATTGGTAAAAGCACTATGATGAAAAGTGTGATATGTTTTCAGGTATCTCCTATACTAATAGAGCCACATGCTCACCGGTTTGCCACATGATGTAGGCCTATGGACTGAACAAGAAACCACCAAAAATTTTAACCAGTCATCGTTCTCACAACACTGAGGACCAGTCATTCGAAATGACTTCTCCATGCATTTTATGCATTGGTAAAAGCACTATGATGAAAAGTGTGATATGTTTTCAGGTATCTCCTATACTAATAGAGCCACATGCTCACCGGTTTGCCACATGATGTAGGCCTATGGACTGAACAAGAAACCACCAAAAATTTTAACCAGTCATCGTTCTCACAACACTGAGGACCAGTCATTCGAAATGACTTCTCCATGCATTTTATGCATTGGTAAAAGCACTATGATGAAAAGTGTGATATGTTTTCAGGTATCTCCTATACTAATAGAGCCACATGCTCACCGGTTTGCCACATGATGTAGGCCTATGGACTGAACAAGAAACCACCAAAAATTTTAACCAGTCATCGTTCTCACAACACTGAGGACCAGTCATTCGAAATGACTTCTCCATGCATTTTATGCATTGGTAAAAGCACTATGATGAAAAGTGTGATATGTTTTCAGGTATCTCCTATACTAATAGAGCCACATGCTCACCGGTTTGCCACATGATGTAGGCCTATGGACTGAACAAGAAACCACCAAAAATTTTAACCAGTCATCGTTCTCACAACACTGAGGACCAGTCATTCGAAATGACTTCTCCATGCATTTTATGCATTGGTAAAAGCACTATGATGAAAAGTGTGATATGTTTTCAGGTATCTCCTATACTAATAGAGCCACATGCTCACCGGTTTGCCACATGATGTAGGCCTATGGACTGAACAAGAAACCACCAAAAATTTTAACCAGTCATCGTTCTCACAACACTGAGGACCAGTCATTCGAAATGACTTCTCCATGCATTTTATGCATTGGTAAAAGCACTATGATGAAAAGTGTGATATGTTTTCAGGTATCTCCTATACTAATAGAGCCACATGCTCACCGGTTTGCCACATGATGTAGGCCTATGGACTGAACAAGAAACCACCAAAAATTTTAACCAGTCATCGTTCTCACAACACTGAGGACCAGTCATTCGAAATGACTTCTCCATGCATTTTATGCATTGGTAAAAGCACTATGATGAAAAGTGTGATATGTTTTCAGGTATCTCCTATACTAATAGAGCCACATGCTCACCGGTTTGCCACATGATGTAGGCCTATGGACTGAACAAGAAACCACCAAAAATTTTAACCAGTCATCGTTCTCACAACACTGAGGACCAGTCATTCGAAATGACTTCTCCATGCATTTTATGCATTGGTAAAAGCACTATGATGAAAAGTGTGATATGTTTTCAGGTATCTCCTATACTAATAGAGCCACATGCTCACCGGTTTGCCACATGATGTAGGCCTATGGACTGAACAAGAAACCACCAAAAATTTTAACCAGTCATCGTTCTCACAACACTGAGGACCAGTCATTCGAAATGACTTCTCCATGCATTTTATGCATTGGTAAAAGCACTATGATGAAAAGTGTGATATGTTTTCAGGTATCTCCTATACTAATAGAGCCACATGCTCACCGGTTTGCCACATGATGTAGGCCTATGGACTGAACAAGAAACCACCAAAAATTTTAACCAGTCATCGTTCTCACAACACTGAGGACCAGTCATTCGAAATGACTTCTCCATGCATTTTATGCATTGGTAAAAGCACTATGATGAAAAGTGTGATATGTTTTCAGGTATCTCCTATACTAATAGAGCCACATGCTCACCGGTTTGCCACATGATGTAGGCCTATGGACTGAACAAGAAACCACCAAAAATTTTAACCAGTCATCGTTCTCACAACACTGAGGACCAGTCATTCGAAATGACTTCTCCATGCATTTTATGCATTGGTAAAAGCACTATGATGAAAAGTGTGATATGTTTTCAGGTATCTCCTATACTAATAGAGCCACATGCTCACCGGTTTGCCACATGATGTAGGCCTATGGACTGAACAAGAAACCACCAAAAATTTTAACCAGTCATCGTTCTCACAACACTGAGGACCAGTCATTCGAAATGACTTCTCCATGCATTTTATGCATTGGTAAAAGCACTATGATGAAAAGTGTGATATGTTTTCAGGTATCTCCTATACTAATAGAGCCACATGCTCACCGGTTTGCCACATGATGTAGGCCTATGGACTGAACAAGAAACCACCAAAAATTTTAACCAGTCATCGTTCTCACAACACTGAGGACCAGTCATTCGAAATGACTTCTCCATGCATTTTATGCATTGGTAAAAGCACTATGATGAAAAGTGTGATATGTTTTCAGGTATCTCCTATACTAATAGAGCCACATGCTCACCGGTTTGCCACATGATGTAGGCCTATGGACTGAACAAGAAACCACCAAAAATTTTAACCAGTCATCGTTCTCACAACACTGAGGACCAGTCATTCGAAATGACTTCTCCATGCATTTTATGCATTGGTAAAAGCACTATGATGAAAAGTGTGATATGTTTTCAGGTATCTCCTATACTAATAGAGCCACATGCTCACCGGTTTGCCACATGATGTAGGCCTATGGACTGAACAAGAAACCACCAAAAATTTTAACCAGTCATCGTTCTCACAACACTGAGGACCAGTCATTCGAAATGACTTCTCCATGCATTTTATGCATTGGTAAAAGCACTATGATGAAAAGTGTGATATGTTTTCAGGTATCTCCTATACTAATAGAGCCACATGCTCACCGGTTTGCCACATGATGTAGGCCTATGGACTGAACAAGAAACCACCAAAAATTTTAACCAGTCATCGTTCTCACAACACTGAGGACCAGTCATTCGAAATGACTTCTCCATGCATTTTATGCATTGGTAAAAGCACTATGATGAAAAGTGTGATATGTTTTCAGGTATCTCCTATACTAATAGAGCCACATGCTCACCGGTTTGCCACATGATGTAGGCCTATGGACTGAACAAGAAACCACCAAAAATTTTAACCAGTCATCGTTCTCACAACACTGAGGACCAGTCATTCGAAATGACTTCTCCATGCATTTTATGCATTGGTAAAAGCACTATGATGAAAAGTGTTGATATGTTTTCAGGTATCTCCTATACTAATAGAGCCACATGCTCACCGGTTTGCCACATGATGTAGGCCTATGGACTGAACGAGAAACCACCAAAAATTTTAACCAGTCATTGTTCTCACAACACTGAGGACCAGTCATTCGAAATGACTTCTCCATGCATTTTATGCATTGGTAAAAGCACTATGATGAAAAGTGTGATATGTTTTCAGGTATCTCCTATACTAATAGAGCCACATGCTCACCGGTTTGCCACATGATGTAGGCCTATGGACTGAACAAGAAACCACCAAAAATTTTAACCAGTCATCGTTCTCACAACACTGAGGACCAGTCATTCGAAATGACTTCTCCATGTATTTTATGCATTGGTAAAAGCACTATGATGAAAAGTGTGATATGTTTTCAGGTATCTCCTATACTAATAGCAGCCACATGCTCACCGGTTTGCCACATGATGTAGGCCTATGGACTGAACAAGAAACCACCAAAAATTTTAACCAGTCATCGTTCTCACAACACTGAGGACCAGTCATTCGAAATGACTTCTCCATGCATTTTATGCATTGGTAAAAGCACTATGATGAAAAGTGTGATATGTTTTCAGGTATCTCCTATACTAATAGAGCCACATGCTCACCGGTTTGCCACATGATGTAGGCCTATGGACTGAACAAGAAACCACCAAAAATTTTAACCAGTCATCGTTCTCACAACTCTGAGGACCAGTCATTCGAAATGACTTCTCCATGCATTTTATGCATTGGTAAAAGCACTATGATGAAAAGTGTGATATGTTTTCAGGTATCTCCTATACTAATAGAGCCACATGCTCACCGGTTTGCCACATGATGTAGGCCTATGGACTGAACAAGAAACCACCAAAAATTTTAACCAGTCATCGTTCTCACAACACTGAGGACCAGTCATTCGAAATGACTTCTCCATGCATTTTATGCATTGGTAAAAGCACTATGATGAAAAGTGTGATATGTTTTCAGGTATCTCCTATACTAATAGAGCCACATGCTCACCGGTTTGCCACATGATGTAGGCCTATGGACTGAACAAGAAACCACCAAAAATTTTAACCAGTCATCGTTCTCACAACACTGAGGACCAGTCATTCGAAATGACTTCTCCATGCATTTTATGCATTGGTAAAAGCACTATGATGAAAAGTGTGATATGTTTTCAGGTATCTCCTATACTAATAGAGCCACATGCTCACCGGTTTGCCACATGATGTAGGCCTATGGACTGAACAAGAAACCACCAAAAATTTTAACCAGTCATCGTTCTCACAACACTGAGGACCAGTCATTCGAAATGACTTCTCCATGCATTTTATGCATTGGTAAAAGCACTATGATGAAAAGTGTGATATGTTTTCAGGTATCTCCTATACTAATAGAGCCACATGCTCACCGGTTTGCCACATGATGTAGGCCTATGGACTGAACAAGAAACCACCAAAAATTTTAACCAGTCATCGTTCTCACAACACTGAGGACCAGTCATTCGAAATGACTTCTCCATGCATTTTATGCATTGGTAAAAGCACTATGATGAAAAGTGTGATATGTTTTCAGGTATCTCCTATACTAATAGAGCCACATGCTCACCGGTTTGCCACATGATGTAGGCCTATGGACTGAACAAGAAACCACCAAAAATTTTAACCAGTCATCGTTCTCACAACACTGAGGACCAGTCATTCGAAATGACTTCTCCATGCATTTTATGCATTGGTAAAAGCACTATGATGAAAAGTGTGATATGTTTTCAGGTATCTCCTATACTAATAGAGCCACATGCTCACCGGTTTGCCACATGATGTAGGCCTATGGACTGAACAAGAAACCACCAAAAATTTTAACCAGTCATCGTTCTCACAACACTGAGGACCAGTCATTCGAAATGACTTCTCCATGCATTTTATGCATTGGTAAAAGCACTATGATGAAAAGTGTGATATGTTTTCAGGTATCTCCTATACTAATAGAGCCACATGCTCACCGGTTTGCCACATGATGTAGGCCTATGGACTGAACAAGAAACCACCAAAAATTTTAACCAGTCATCGTTCTCACAACACTGAGGACCAGTCATTCGAAATGACTTCTCCATGCATTTTATGCATTGGTAAAAGCACTATGATGAAAAGTGTGATATGTTTTCAGGTATCTCCTATACTAATAGAGCCACATGCTCACCGGTTTGCCACATGATGTAGGCCTATGGACTGAACAAGAAACCACCAAAAATTTTAACCAGTCATCGTTCTCACAACACTGAGGACCAGTCATTCGAAATGACTTCTCCATGCATTTTATGCATTGGTAAAAGCACTATGATGAAAAGTGTGATATGTTTTCAGGTATCTCCTATACTAATAGAGCCACATGCTCACCGGTTTGCCACATGATGTAGGCCTATGGACTGAACAAGAAACCACCAAAAATTTTAACCAGTCATCGTTCTCACAACACTGAGGACCAGTCATTCGAAATGACTTCTCCATGCATTTTATGCATTGGTAAAAGCACTATGGATGAAAAGTGTGATATGTTTTCAGGTATCTCCTATACTAATAGAGCCACATGCTCACCGGTTTGCCACATGATGTAGGCCTATGGACTGAACAAGAAACCACCAAAAATTTTAACCAGTCATCGTTCTCACAACACTGAGGACCAGTCATTCGAAATGACTTCTCCATGCATTTTATGCATTGGTAAAAGCACTATGATGAAAAGTGTGATATGTTTTCAGGTATCTCCTATACTAATAGAGCCACATGCTCACCGGTTTTGCCACATGATGTAGGCCTATGGACTGAACAAGAAACCACCAAAAATTTTAACCAGTCATCGTTCTCACAACACTGAGGACCAGTCATTCGAAATGACTTCTCCATGCATTTTATGCATTGGTAAAAGCACTATGATGAAAAGTGTGATATGTTTTCAGGTATCTCCTATACTAATAGAGCCACATGCTCACCGGTTTGCCACATGATGTAGGCCTATGGACTGAACAAGAAACCACCAAAAATTTTAACCAGTCATCGTTCTCACAACACTGAGGACCAGTCATTCGAAATGACTTCTCCATGCATTTTATGCATTGGTAAAAGCACTATGATGAAAAGTGTGATATGTTTTCAGGTATCTCCTATACTAATAGAGCCACATGCTCACCGGTTTGCCACATGATGTAGGCCTATGGACTGAACAAGAAACCACCAAAAAATTTTAACCAGTCATCGTTCTCACAACACTGAGGGACCAGTCATTCGAAATGACTTCTCCATGCATTTTATGCATTGGTAAAAGCACTATGATGAAAAGTGTGATATGTTTTCAGGTATCTCCTATACTAATAGAGCCACATGCTCACCGGTTTGCCACATGATGTAGGCCTATGGACTGAACAAGAAACCACCAAAAATTTTAACCAGTCATCGTTCTCACAACACTGAGGACCAGTCATTCGAAATGACTTCTCCATGCATTTTATGCATTGGTAAAAAGCACTATGATGAAAAGTGTGATATGTTTTCAGGTATCTCCTATACTAATAGAGCCACATGCTCACCGGTTTGCCACATGATGTAGGCCTATGGACTGAACAAGAAACCACCAAAAATTTTAACCAGTCATCGTTCTCACAACACTGAGGACCAGTCATTCGAAATGACTTCTCCATGCATTTTATGCATTGGTAAAAGCACTATGATGAAAAGTTGTGATATGTTTTCAGGTATCTCCTATACTAATAGAGCCACATGCTCACCGGTTTGCCACATGATGTAGGCCTATGGACTGAACAAGAAACCACCAAAAAATTTTAACCAGTCATCGTTCTCACAACACTGAGGACCAGTCATTCGAAATGACTTCTCCATGCATTTTTATGCATTGGTAAAAGCACTATGATGAAAAGTGTGATATGTTTTCAGGTATCTCCTATACTAATAGAGCCACATGCTCACCGGTTTGCCACATGATGTAGGCCTATGGACTGAACAAGAAACCACCAAAAATTTTAACCAGTCATCGTTCTCACAACACTGAGGACCAGTCATTCGAAATGACTTCTCCATGCATTTTATGCATTGGTAAAAGCACTATGATGAAAAGTGTGATATGTTTTCAGGGTATCTCCTATACTAATAGAGCCACATGCTCACCGGTTTGCCACATGATGTAGGCCTATGGACTGAACAAGAAACCACCAAAAATTTTAACCAGTCATCGTTCTCACAACACTGAGGACCAGTCATTCGAAATGACTTCTCCATGCATTTTATGCATTGGTAAAAGCACTATGATGAAAAGTGTGATATGTTTTCAGGTATCTCCTATACTAATAGAGCCACATGCTCACCGGTTTGCCACATGATGTAGGCCTATGGACTGAACAAGAAACCACCAAAAATTTTAACCAGTCATCGTTCTCACAACACTGAGGACCAGTCATTCGAAATGACTTCTCCATGCATTTTATGCATTGGTTAAAAGCACTATGATTGAAAAGTGTGATATGTTTTCAGGTATCTCCTATACTAATAGAGCCACATGCTCACCGGTTTGCCACATGATGTAGGCCTATGGACTGAACAAGAAACCACCAAAAAATTTTAACCAGTCATCGTTCTCACAACACTGAGGACCAGTCATTCGAAATGACTTCTCCATGCATTTTTATGCATTGGTAAAAGCACTATGATGAAAAGTGTGATATGTTTTCAGGTATCTCCTATACTAATAGAGCCACATGCTCACCGGTTTGCCACATGATGTAGGCCTATGGACTGAACAAGAAACCACCAAAAAATTTTAACCAGTCATCGTTCTCACAACACTGAGGACCAGTCATTCGAAATGACTTCTCCATGCATTTTATGCATTGGTAAAAGCACTATGATGAAAAGTGTGATATGTTTTCAGGTATCTCCTATACTAATAGAGCCACATGCTCACCGGTTTGCCACATGATGTAGGCCTATGGACTGAACAAGAAACCACCAAAAATTTTAACCAGTCATCGTTCTCACAACACTGAGGACCAGTCATTCGAAATGACTTCTCCATGCATTTTATGCATTGGTTAAAAGCACTATGATGAAAAGTGTGATATGTTTTCAGGTATCTCCTATACTAATAGAGCCACATGCTCACCGGTTTGCCACATGATGTAGGCCTATGGACTGAACAAGAAACCACCAAAAATTTTAACCAGTCATCGTTCTCACAACACTGAGGACCAGTCATTCGAAATGACTTCTCCATGCATTTTATGCATTGGTAAAAGCACTATGATGAAAAGTGTGATATGTTTTCAGGTATCTCCTATACTAATAGAGCCACATGCTCACCGGTTTGCCACATGATGTAGGCCTATGGACTGAACAAGAAACCACCAAAAATTTTTAACCAGTCATCGTTCTCACAACACTGAGGACCAGTCATTCGAAATGACTTCTCCATGCATTTTATGCATTGGTAAAAGCACTATGATGAAAAGTGTGATATGTTTTCAGGTATCTCCTATACTAATAGAGCCACATGCTCACCGGTTTGTCACATGATGTAGGCCTATGGACTGAACAAGAAACCACCAAAAATTTTAACCAGTCATCGTTCTCACAACACTGAGGACCAGTCATTCGAAATGACTTCTCCATGCATTTTTGCATTGGTAAAAGCACTATGATGAAAAGTGTGATATGTTTTCAGGTATCTCCTATACTAATAGAGCCACATGCTCACCGGTTTGCCACATGATGTAGGCCTATGGACTGAACAAGAAACCACCAAAAATTTTAACCAGTCATCGTTCTCACAACACTGAGGACCAGTCATTCGAAATGACTTCTCCATGCATTTTATGCATTGGTAAAAGCACTATGATGAAAAGTGTGATATGTTTTCAGGTATCTCCCTATACTAATAGAGCCACATGCTCACCGGTTTGCCACATGATGTAGGCCTATGGACTGAACAAGAAACCAACAAAAATTTTAACCCAGTCATCGTTCTCACAACACTGAGGACCAGTCATTCGAAATGACTTCTCCATGCATTTTATGCATTGGTAAAAGCACTATGATGAAAAGTGTGATATGTTTTCAGGTATCTCCTATACTACTAGAGCCACATGCTCACACGGTTTGCCACATGATGTAGGCCTATGGACTGAACAAGAAACCAACCAAAAATTTTAACCAGTCATCGTTCTCACAACACTGAGGACCAGTCATTCGAAATGACTTCTCCATGCATTTTATGCATTGGTAAAAGCACTATGATGAAAAGTGTGATATGTTTTCAGGTATCTCCTATACTAATAGAGCCACATGCTCACCGGTTGCCACATGATGTAGGCCTATGGACTGAACAAGAAACCACCAAAAATTTTAACCAGTCATCGTTCTCACAACACTGAGGACCAGTCATTCGAAATGACTTCTCCATGCATTTTATGCATTGGTAAAAGCACTATGATGAAAAGTGTGATATGTTTTCAGGTATCTCCTATACTAATAGAGCCACATGCTCACACGGTTTGCCACATGATGTAGGCCTATGGACTGAACAAGAAACCACCAAAAATTTTAACCAGTCATCGTTCTCACAACACTGAGGACCAGTCATTCGAAATGACTTCTCCATGCATTTTATGCATTGGTAAAAGCACTATGATGAAAAGTGTGATATGTTTTCAGGTATCTCCTATACTAATAGAGCCACATGCTCACCGGTTTGCCACATGATGTAGGGCTATGGACTGAACAAGAAACCACCAAAAAATTTTAACCAGTCATCGTTCTCACAACACTGAGGACCAGTCATTCGAAATGACTTCTCCATGCATTTTATGCATTGGTAAAAGCACTATGATGAAAAGTGTGATATGTTTTCAGGTATCTCCTATACTAATAGAGCCACATGCTCACCGGTTTGCCACATGATGTAGGCCTATGGACTGAACAAGAAACCACCAAAAATTTTAACCAGTCATCGTTCTCACAACACTGAGGACCAGTCATTCGAAATGACTTCTCCATGCATTTTATGCATTGGTAAAAGCACTATGATGAAAAGTGTGATATGTTTTCAGGTATCTCCTATACTAATAGAGCCACATGCTCACCGGTTTTGCCACATGATGTAGGCCTATGGACTGAACAAGAAACCACCAAAAATTTTAACCAGTCATCGTTCTCACAACACTGAGGACCAGTCATTCGAAATGACTTCTCCATGCATTTTATGCATTGGTAAAAGCACTATGATGAAAAGTGTGATATGTTTTCAGGTATCTCCTATACTAATAGAGCCACATGCTCACCGGTTTGCCACATGATGTAGGCCTATGGACTGAACAAGAAACCACCAAAAATTTTAACCAGTCATCGTTCTCACAACACTGAGGACCAGTCATTCGAAATGACTTCTCCATGCATTTTATGCATTGGTAAAAGCACTATGATGAAAAGTGTGATATGTTTTCAGGTATCTCCTATACTAATAGAGCCACATGCTCACCGGTTTGCCACATGATGTAGGGCCTATGGACTGAACAAGAAACCACCAAAAATTTTAACCAGTCATCGTTCTCACAACACTGAGGACCAGTCATTCGAAATGACTTCTCCATGCATTTTATGCATTGGTAAAAGCACTATGATGAAAAGTGTGATATGTTTTCAGGTATCTCCTATACTAATAGAGCCACATGCTCACCGGTTTGCCACATGATGTAGGCCTATGGACTGAACAAGAAACCACCAAAAATTTTAACCAGTCATCGTTCTCACAACACTGAGGACCAGTCATTCGAAATGACTTCTCCATGCATTTTATGCATTGGTAAAAGCACTATGATGAAAAGTGTGATATGTTTTCAGGTATCTCCTATACTAATAGAGCCACATGCTCACCGGTTTGCCACATGATGTAGGCCTATGGACTGAACAAGAAACCCACCAAAAATTTTAACCAGTCATCGTTCTCACAACACTGAGGACCAGTCATTCGAAATGACTTCTCCATGCATTTTATGCATTGGTAAAAGCACTATGATGAAAAGTGTGATATGTTTTCAGGTATCTCCTATACTAATAGAGCCACATGCTCACCGGTTTGCCACATGATGTAGGCCTATGGACTGAACAAGAAACCACCCAAAAATTTTAACCAGTCATCGTTCTCACAACACTGAGGACCAGTCATTCGAAATGACTTCTCCATGCATTTTATGCATTGGTAAAAGCACTATGATGAAAAAGTGTGATATGTTTTCAGGTATCTCCTATACTAATAGAGCCACATGCTCACCCGGTTTGCCACATGATGTAGGCCTATGGACTGAACAAGAAACCACCAAAAATTTTAACCAGTCATCGTTCTCACAACACTGAGGACCAGTCATTTCGAAATGACTTCTCCATGCATTTTATGCATTGGTAAAAGCACTATGATGAAAAGTGTGATATGTTTTCAGGTATCTCCTATACTAATAGAGCCACATGCTCACCGGTTTGCCACATGATGTAGGCCTATGGACTGAACAAGAAACCACCAAAAATTTTAACCAGTCATCGTTCTCACAACACTGAGGACCAGTCATTCGAAATGACTTCTCCATGCATTTTATGCATTGGTTAAAAGCACTATGATGAAAAGTGTGATATGTTTTCAGGTATCTCCTATACTAATAGAGCCACATGCTCACCGGTTTGCCACATGATGTAGGCCTATGGACTGAACAAGAAACCACCAAAAATTTTAACCAGTCATCGTTCTCACAACACTGAGGACCAGTCATTCGAAATGACTTCTCCATGCATTTTATGCATTGGTAAAAGCACTATGATGAAAAGTGTGATATGTTTTCAGGTATCTCCTATACTAATAGAGCCACATGCTCACCGGTTTGCCACATGATGTAGGCCTATGGACTGAACAAGAAACCACCAAAAATTTTAACCAGTCATCGTTCTCACAACACTGAGGACCAGTCATTCGAAATGACTTCTCCATGCATTTTATGCATTGGTAAAAGCACTATGATGAAAAGTGTGATATGTTTTCAGGTATCTCCTATACTAATAGAGCCACATGCTCACCGGTTTGCCACATGATGTAGGCCTATGGACTGAACAAGAAACCACCAAAAATTTTAACCAGTCATCGTTCTCACAACACTGAGGACCAGTCATTCGAAATGACTTCTCCATGCATTTTATGCATTGGTAAAAGCACTATGATGAAAAGTGTGATATGTTTTCAGGTATCTCCTATACTAATAGAGCCACATGCTCACCGGTTTGCCACATGATGTAGGCCTATGGACTGAACAAGAAACCACCAAAAATTTTAACCAGTCATCGTTCTCACAACACTGAGGACCAGTCATTCGAAATGACTTCTCCATGCATTTTATGCATTGGTAAAAGCACTATGATGAAAAGTGTGATATGTTTTCAGGTATCTCCTATACTAATAGAGCCACATGCTCACCGGTTTGCCACATGATGTAGGCCTATGGACTGAACAAGAAACCACCAAAAATTTTAACCAGTCATCGTTCTCACAACACTGAGGACCAGTCATTCGAAATGACTTCTCCATGCATTTTATGCATTGGTAAAAGCACTATGATGAAAAGTGTGATATGTTTTCAGGTATCTCCTATACTAATAGAGCCACATGCTCACCGGTTTGCCACATGATGTAGGCCTATGGACTGAACAAGAAACCACCAAAAATTTTAACCAGTCATCGTTCTCACAACACTGAGGGACCAGTCATTCGAAATGACTTCTCCATGCATTTTATGCATTGGTAAAAGCACTATGATGAAAAGTGTGATATGTTTTCAGGTATCTCCTATACTAATAGAGCCACATGCTCACCGGTTTGCCACATGATGTAGGCCTATGGACTGAACAAGAAACCACCAAAAATTTTAACCAGTCATCGTTCTCACAACACTGAGGACCAGTCATTCGAAATGACTTCTCCATGCATTTTATGCATTGGTAAAAGCACTATGATGAAAAGTGTGATATGTTTTCAGGTATCTCCTATACTAATAGAGCCACATGCTCACCGTTTGCCACATGATGTAGGCCTATGGACTGAACAAGAAACCCACCAAAAATTTTAACCAGTCATCGTTCTCACAACACTGAGGACCAGTCATTCGAAATGACTTCTCCATGCATTTTATGCATTGGTAAAAGCACTATGATGAAAAGTGTGATATGTTTTCAGGTATCTCCTATACTAATAGAGCCACATGCTCACCGGTTTGCCACATGATGTAGGCCTATGGACTGAACAAGAAACCACCAAAAATTTTAACCAGTCATCGTTCTCACAACACTGAGGACCAGTCATTCGAAATGACTTCTCCATGCATTTTATGCATTGGTAAAAGCACTATGATGAAAAGTGTGATATGTTTTCAGGTATCTCCTATACTAATAGAGCCACATGCTCACCGGTTTGCCACATGATGTAGGCCTATGGACTGAACAAGAAACCACCAAAAATTTTAACCAGTCATCGTTCTCACAACACTGAGGACCAGTCATTCGAAATGACTTCTCCATGCATTTTATGCATTGGTAAAAGCACTATGATGAAAAGTGTGATATGTTTTCAGGTATCTCCTATACTAATAGAGCCACATGCTCACCGGTTTGCCACATGATGTAGGCCTATGGACTGAACAAGAAACCACCAAAAATTTTAACCAGTCATCGTTCTCACAACACTGAGGACCAGTCATTCGAAATGACTTCTCCATGCATTTTATGCATTGGTAAAAGCACTATGATGAAAAGTGTGATATGTTTTCAGGTATCTCCTATACTAATAGAGCCACATGCTCAACCGGTTTGCCACATGATGTAGGCCTATGGACTGAACAAGAAACCACCAAAAATTTTAACCAGTCATCGTTCTCACAACACTGAGGACCAGTCATTCGAAATGACTTCTCCATGCATTTTATGCATTGGTAAAAGCACTATGATGAAAAGTGTGATATGTTTTCAGGTATCTCCTATACTAATAGAGCCACATGCTCACCGGTTTGCCACATGATGTAGGCCTATGGACTGAACAAGAAACCACCAAAAATTTTAACCAGTCATCGTTCTCACAACACTGAGGACCAGTCATTCGAAATGACTTCTCCATGCATTTTATGCATTGGTTAAAAGCACTATGATGAAAAGTGTGATATGTTTTCAGGTATCTCCTATACTAATAGAGCCACATGCTCACCGGTTTGCCACATGATGTAGGCCTATGGACTGAACAAGAAACCACCAAAAATTTTAACCAGTCATCGTTCTCACAACACTGAGGACCAGTCATTCGAAATGACTTCTCCATGCATTTTATGCATTGGTAAAAGCACTATGATGAAAAGTGTGATATGTTTTCAGGTATCTCCTATACTAATAGAGCCACATGCTCACCGGTTTGCCACATGATGTAGGCCTATGGACTGAACAAGAATCCACCAAAAATTTTAACCAGTCATCGTTCTCACAACACTGAGGACCAGTCATTCGAAATGACTTCTCCATGCATTTTATGCATTGGTAAAAGCACTATGATGAAAAGTGTGATATGTTTTCAGGTATCTCCTATACTAATAGAGCCACATGCTCACCGGTTTGCCACATGATGTAGGCCTATGGACTGAACAAGAAACCACCAAAAATTTTAACCAGTCATCGTTCTCACAACACTGAGGACCAGTCATTCGAAATGACTTCTCCATGCATTTTATGCATTGGTAAAAGCACTATGATGAAAAGTGTGATATGTTTTCAGGTATCTCCTATACTAATAGAGCCACATGCTCACCGGTTTGCCACATGATGTAGGCCTATGGACTGAACAAGAAACCACCAAAAATTTTAACCAGTCATCGTTCTCACAACACTGAGGACCAGTCATTCGAAATGACTTCTCCATGCATTTTATGCATTGGTAAAAGCACTATGATGAAAAGTGTGATATGTTTTCAGGTATCTCCTATACTAATAGAGCCACATGCTCACACGGTTTGCCACATGATGTAGGCCTATGGACTGAACAAGAAACCACCAAAAATTTTAACCAGTCATCGTTCTCACAACACTGAGGACCAGTCATTCGAAATGACTTCTCCATGCATTTTATGCATTGGTAAAAGCACTATGATGAAAAGTGTGATATGTTTTCAGGTATCTCCTATACTAATAGAGCCACATGCTCACCGGTTTGCCACATGATGGTAGGCCTATGGACTGAACAAGAAACCACCAAAAATTTTAACCAGTCATCGTTGCTCACAACACTGAGGACCAGTCATTCGAAATGACTTCTCCATGCATTTTATGCATTGGTAAAAGCACTATGATGAAAAGTGTGATATGTTTTCAGGTATCTCCTATACTAATAGAGCCACATGCTCACCGGTTTGCCACATGATGTAGGCCTATGGACTGAACAAGAAACCACCAAAAATTTTAACCAGTCATCGTTCGTCACAACACTGAGGACCAGTCATTCGAAATGACTTCTCCATGCATTTTATGCATTGGTAAAAGCACTATGATGAAAAGTGTGATATGTTTTCAGGTATCTCCTATACTAATAGAGCCACATGCTCACCGGTTTGCCACATGATGTAGGCCTATGGACTGAACAAGAAACCACCAAAAATTTTAACCAGTCATCGTTGTCACAACACTGAGGACCAGTCATTCGAAATGACTTCTCCATGCATTTTATGCATTGGTAAAAGCACTATGATGAAAAGTGTGATATGTTTTCAGGTATCTCCTATACTAATAGAGCCACATGCTCACCGGTTTGCCACATGATGTAGGCCTATGGACTGAACAAGAAACCACCAAAAATTTTAACCAGTCATCGTTCGTCACAACACTGAGGACCAGTCATTCGAAATGACTTCTCCATGCATTTTATGCATTGGTAAAAGCACTATGATGAAAAGTGTGATATGTTTTCAGGTATCTCCTATACTAATAGAGCCACATGCTCACCGGTTTGCCACATGATGTAGGCCTATGGACTGAACAAGAAACCACCAAAAATTTTAACCAGTCATCGTTCGTCACAACACTGAGGACCAGTCATTCGAAATGACTTCTCCATGCATTTTATGCATTGGTAAAAGCACTATGATGAAAAGTGTGATATGTTTTCAGGTATCTCCTATACTAATAGAGCCACATGCTCACCGGTTTGCCACATGATGTAGGCCTATGGACTGAACAAGAAACCACCAAAAAATTTTAACCAGTCATCGTTCTCACAACACTGAGGACCAGTCATTCGAAATGACTTCTCCATGCATTTTATGCATTGGTAAAAGCACTATGATGAAAAGTGTGATATGTTTTCAGGTATCTCCTATACTAATAGAGCCACATGCTCACCGGTTTGCCACATGATGTAGGCCTATGGACTGAACAAGAAACCACCAAAAATTTTAACCAGTCATCGTTCTCACAACACTGAGGACCAGTCATTCGAAATGACTTCTCCATGCATTTTATGCATTGGTAAAAGCACTATGATGAAAAGTGTGATATGTTTTCAGGTATCTCCTATACTAATAGAGCCACATGCTCACCGGTTTGCCACATGATGTAGGCCTATGGACTGAACAAGAAACCACCAAAAATTTTAACCAGTCATCGTTCTCACAACACTGAGGACCAGTCATTCGAAATGACTTCTCCATGCATTTTATGCATTGGTAAAAGCACTATGATGAAAAGTGTGATATGTTTTCAGGTATCTCCTATACTAATAGAGCCACATGCTCACCGGTTTGCCACATGATGTAGGCCTATGGACTGAAACAAGAAACCACCAAAAATTTTAACCAGTCATCGTTCTCACAACACTGAGGACCAGTCATTCGAAATGACTTCTCCATGCATTTTATGCATTGGTAAAAGCACTATGATGAAAAGTGTGATATGTTTTCAGGTATCTCCTATACTAATAGAGCCACATGCTCACCGGTTTGCCACATGATGTAGGCCTATGGACTGAACAAGAAACCACCAAAAATTTTAACCAGTCATCGTTCTCACAGCACTGAGGACCAGTCATTCGAAATGACTTCTCCATGCATTTTATGCATTGGTAAAAGCACTATGATGAAAAGTGTGATATGTTTTCAGGTATCTCCTATACTAATAGAGCCACATGCTCACCGGTTTGCCACATGATGTAGGCCTATGGACTGAACAAGAAACCACCAAAAATTTTAACCAGTCATCGTTCTCACAACACTGAGGACCAGTCATTCGAAATGACTTCTCCATGCATTTTATGCATTGGTAAAAGCACTATGATGAAAAGTGTGATATGTTTTCAGGTATCTCCTATACTAATAGAGCCACATGCTCACCGGTTTGCCACATGATGTAGGCCTATGGACTGAACAAGAAAACCACCGAAAAATTTTAACCAGTCATCGTTCTCACAACACTGAGGACCAGTCATTCGAAATGACTTCTCCATGCATTTTATGCATTGGTAAAAGCACTATGATGAAAAGTGTGATATGTTTTCAGGTATCTCCTATACTAATAGAGCCACATGCTCACCGGTTTGCCACATGATGTAGGCCTATGGACTGAACAAGAAACCACCAAAAATTTTAACCAGTCATCGTTCTCACAACACTGAGGACCAGTCATTCGAAATGACTTCTCCATGCATTTTATGCATTGGTAAAAGCACTATGATGAAAAGTGTGATATGTTTTCAGGTATCTCCTATACTAATAGAGCCACATGCTCACCGGTTTGCCACATGATGTAGGCCTATGGACTGAACAAGAAACCACCAAAAATTTTAACCAGTCATCGTTCTCACAACACTGAGGACCAGTCATTCGAAATGACTTCTCCATGCATTTTATGCATTGGTAAAAGCACTATGATGAAAAGTGTGATATGTTTTCAGGTATCTCCTATACTAATAGAGCCACATGCTCACCGGTTTGCCACATGATGTAGGCCTATGGACTGAACAAGAAACCACCAAAAATTTTAACCAGTCATCGTTCTCACAACACTGAGGACCAGTCATTCGAAATGACTTCTCCATGCATTTTATGCATTGGTAAAAGCACTATGATGAAAAGTGTGATATGTTTTCAGGTATCTCCTATACTAATAGAGCCACATGCTCACCGGTTTGCCACATGATGTAGGCCTATGGACTGAACAAGAAACCACCAAAAATTTTAACCAGTCATCGTTCTCACAACACTGAGGACCAGTCATTCGAAATGACTTCTCCATGCATTTTATGCATTGGTAAAAGCACTATGATGAAAAGTGTGATATGTTTTCAGGTATCTCCTATACTAATAGAGCCACATGCTCACCGGTTTGCCACATGATGTAGGCCTATGGACTGAACAAGAAACCACCAAAAATTTTAACCAGTCATCGTTCTCACAACACTGAGGACCAGTCATTCGAAATGACTTCTCCATGCATTTTATGCATTGGTAAAAGCACTATGATGAAAAGTGTGATATGTTTTCAGGTATCTCCTATACTAATAGAGCCACATGCTCACCGGTTTGCCACATGATGTAGGCCTATGGACTGAACAAGAAACCACCAAAAATTTTAACCAGTCATCGTTCTCACAACACTGAGGACCAGTCATTCGAAATGACTTCTCCATGCATTTTATGCATTGGTAAAAGCACTATGATGAAAAGTGTGATATGTTTTCAGGTATCTCCTATACTAATAGAGCCACATGCTCACCGGTTTGCCACATGATGTAGGCCTATGGACTGAACAAGAAACCACCAAAAATTTTAACCAGTCATCGTTCTCACAACACTGAGGACCAGTCATTCGAAATGACTTCTCCATGCATTTTATGCATTGGTAAAAGCACTATGATGAAAAGTGTGATATGTTTTCAGGTATCTCCTATACTAATAGAGCCACATGCTCACCGGTTTGCCACATGATGTAGGCCTATGGACTGAACAAGAAACCACCACAAAATTTTAACCAGTCATCGTTGTCACAACACTGAGGACCAGTCATTCGAAATGACTTCTCCATGCATTTTATGCATTGGTAAAAGCACTATGATGAAAAGTGTGATATGT
>NW_027193806.1:0-40550 GCF_032444005.1 Ranitomeya imitator
TTACCTCTTGTGGACCACCGACTTTGAAATGCGGTGTATGATAGGTATTTGAAAAAAAGGAAAACTGGTGTCTGTGCTGATCTCGAATCTGCTAGTCTTGTGTCTTGTAGATACACCTGTGTGAGGAGTATTCTAATGCTTTTGACCAACCAGGTGCGCTGCCTGCAGTCGATAGAATCTTAGCACGGAACCTTCACCTGCAGTCACAATGGGGATGGTGGGTGTGTCAAAGTGGGCAGAGTTATGCAGATTCAAAACGCGTTGGGCGCAGCTTCAACGAGCACACACAGACACACACAGCCAAACAACCGACCAAAACCCAAGCACACCCGAACTGTCATTGAGAATGCATCCAGAGTTTCTGAAAATGTCTTCCTTGCGGCAATCTTTGGCTAGGTCTCCACAATGGGTGTCGGTTGTAGGCCTGGGTGCGTCTGAAATGGCCAACCATTTCAGGCCATCGCTTCTCGGCCTCCTATGGCTAAGATCAAGTGTAGTATCTGTTCTTATCAGTTTAATATCTGATACGTCCCCCATGTGGGGACCATATATTAAATGGCTTTTTGGAACAGGGAGCTGGAAATGGAGCTTGCTCTGTCCACTCCACGCATTGACCCGCTATTGCAGTCTCTCCGGGAACAGTGCACTCCTTCTCTGATCCGGTTTCTAAAAACAGATTGAATGGAAATTAATCAGCACAGTAAGTTGTCTTGGAACCCTAGATGGGAATTTATTTCAGGGTTGTTAAGGAAGCACATTTCACATGCCGCTGGCTGCCAAATGTAGCATGCTGCTCGATTTCACTTGCCTAATTGCAACATTTTGTGTGCCTTGCTTTCACCTCTGTATGTATGTATGTATGTATGTATGTATGTATGTATGTATGTATGTATGTCAAGCATTGCATTGCATTCAATAGGCAATCAATCAATCAATCAGGCAATCAATTTTCAGTCTTTCCTGGTTGCTGCCACAGGTGTGTTAAGATGTAGGCCTGAATTAGGCCTTTCTTACAGTGTAGCAAATATACTGTGCCATCTACAGAATTAGGCCCCTGCCTGCTGTCAGCACTTGGTATTTAAATTGAAGCATCCAATGAGTAGTTCTGCCATACATACCACATTTGTGACCACCGATCATGAATTCTTTTGGAAGACATTGTTTACCTCTTGTGGACCACCGACTTTGAAATGCGGTGTATGATAGGTATTTGAAAAAAAGGAAAACTGGTGTCTGTGCTGATCTCGAATCTGCTAGTCTTGTGTCTTGTAGATACACCTGTGTGAGGAGTATTCTAATGCTTTTGACCAACCAGGTGCGCTGCCTGCAGTCGATAGAATCTTAGCACGGAACCTTCACCTGCAGTCACAATGGGGATGGTGGGTGTGTCAAAGTGGGCAGAGTTATGCAGATTCAAAACGCGTTGGGCGCAGCTTCAACGAGCACACACAGACACACACAGCCAAACAACCGACCAAAACCCAAGCACACCCGAACTGTCATTGAGAATGCATCCAGAGTTTCTGAAGTCTTCCTTGCGGCAATCTTTGGCTAGGTCTCCACAATGGGTGTCGGTTGTAGGCCTGGGTGCGTCTGAAATGGCCAACCATTTCAGGCCATCGCTTCTCGGCCTCCTATGGCTAAGATCAAGTGTAGTATCTGTTCTTATCAGTTTAATATCTGATACGTCCCCCATGTGGGGACCATATATTAAATGGCTTTTTGGAACAGGGAGCTGGAAATGGAGCTTGCTCTGTCCACTCCACGCATTGACCCGCTATTGCAGTCTCTCCGGGAACAGTGCACTCCTTCTCTGATCCGGTTTCTAAAAACAGATTGAATGGAAATTAATCAGCACAGTAAGTTGTCTTGGAACCCTAGATGGGAATTTATTTCAGGGTTGTTAAGGAAGCACATTTCTACACATGCCGCTGGCTGCCAAATGTAGCATGCTGCTCGATTTCACTTGCCTAATTGCAACATTTTGTGTGCCTTGCTTTCACCTCTGTATGTATGTATGTATGTATGTATGTATGTATGTATGTATGTATGTATGTCAAGCATTGCATTGCATTCAATAGGCAATCAATCAATCAATCAGGCAATCAATTTTCAGTCTTTCCTGGTTGCTGCCACAGGTGTGTTAAGATGTAGGCCTGAATTAGGCCTTTCTTACAGTGTAGCAAATATACTGTGCCATCTACAGAATTAGGCCCCTGCCTGCTGTCAGCACTTGGTATTTAAATTGAAGCATCCAATGAGTAGTTCTGCCATACATACCACATTTGTGACCACCGATCATGAATTCTTTTGGAAGACATTGTTTACCTCTTGTGGACCACCGACTTTGAAATGCGGTGTATGATAGGTATTTGAAAAAAAGGAAAACTGGTGTCTGTGCTGATCTCGAATCTGCTAGTCTTGTGTCTTGTAGATACACCTGTGTGAGGAGTATTCTAATGCTTTTGACCAACCAGGTGCGCTGCCTGCAGTCGATAGAATCTTAGCACGGAACCTTCACCTGCAGTCACAATGGGGATGGTGGGTGTGTCAAAGTGGGCAGAGTTATGCAGATTCAAAACGCGTTGGGCGCAGCTTCAACGAGCACACACAGACACACACAGCCAAACAACCGACCAAAACCCAAGCACACCCGAACTGTCATTGAGAATGCATCCAGAGTTTCTGAAAATGTCTTCCTTGCGGCAATCTTTGGCTAGGTCTCCACAATGGGTGTCGGTTGTAGGCCTGGGTGCGTCTGAAATGGCCAACCATTTCAGGCCATCGCTTCTCGGCCTCCTATGGCTAAGATCAAGTGTAGTATCTGTTCTTATCAGTTTAATATCTGATACGTCCCCCATGTGGGGACCATATATTAAATGGCTTTTTGGAACAGGGAGCTGGAAATGGAGCTTGCTCTGTCCACTCCACGCATTGACCCGCTATTGCAGTCTCTCCGGGAACAGTGCACTCCTTCTCTGATCCGGTTTCTAAAAACAGATTGAATGGAAATTAATCAGCACAGTAAGTTGTCTTGGAACCCTAGATGGGAATTTATTTCAGGGTTGTTAAGGAAGCACATTTCACATGCCGCTGGCTGCCAAATGTAGCATGCTGCTCGATTTCACTTGCCTAATTGCAACATTTTGTGTGCCTTGCTTTCACCTCTGTATGTATGTATGTATGTATGTATGTATGTATGTATGTATGTATGTATGTCAAGCATTGCATTGCATTCAATAGGCAATCAATCAATCAATCAGGCAATCAATTTTCAGTCTTTCCTGGTTGCTGCCACAGGTGTGTTAAGATGTAGGCCTGAATTAGGCCTTTCTTACAGTGTAGCAAATATACTGTGCCATCTACAGAATTAGGCCCCTGCCTGCTGTCAGCACTTGGTATTTAAATTGAAGCATCCAATGAGTAGTTCTGCCATACATACCACATTTGTGACCACCGATCATGAATTCTTTTGGAAGACATTGTTTACCTCTTGTGGACCACCGACTTTGAAATGCGGTGTATGATAGGTATTTGAAAAAAAGGAAAACTGGTGTCTGTGCTGATCTCGAATCTGCTAGTCTTGTGTCTTGTAGATACACCTGTGTGAGGAGTATTCTAATGCTTTTGACCAACCAGGTGCGCTGCCTGCAGTCGATAGAATCTTAGCACGGAACCTTCACCTGCAGTCACAATGGGGATGGTGGGTGTGTCAAAGTGGGCAGAGTTATGCAGATTCAAAACGCGTTGGGCGCAGCTTCAACGAGCACACACAGACACACACAGCCAAACAACCGACCAAAACCCAAGCACACCCGAACTGTCATTGAGAATGCATCCAGAGTTTCTGAAAATGTCTTCCTTGCGGCAATCTTTGGCTAGGTCTCCACAATGGGTGTCGGTTGTAGGCCTGGGTGCGTCTGAAATGGCCAACCATTTCAGGCCATCGCTTCTCGGCCTCCTATGGCTAAGATCAAGTGTAGTATCTGTTCTTATCAGTTTAATATCTGATACGTCCCCCATGTGGGGACCATATATTAAATGGCTTTTTGGAACAGGGAGCTGGAAATGGAGCTTGCTCTGTCCACTCCACGCATTGACCCGCTATTGCAGTCTCTCCGGGAACAGTGCACTCCTTCTCTGATCCGGTTTCTAAAAACAGATTGAATGGAAATTAATCAGCACAGTAAGTTGTCTTGGAACCCTAGATGGGAATTTATTTCAGGGTTGTTAAGGAAGCACATTTCACATGCCGCTGGCTGCCAAATGTAGCATGCTGCTCGATTTCACTTGCCTAATTGCAACATTTTGTGTGCCTTGCTTTCACCTCTGTATGTATGTATGTATGTATGTATGTATGTATGTATGTATGTATGTATGTCAAGCATTGCATTGCATTCAATAGGCAATCAATCAATCAATCAGGCAATCAATTTTCAGTCTTTCCTGGTTGCTGCCACAGGTGTGTTAAGATGTAGGCCTGAATTAGGCCTTTCTTACAGTGTAGCAAATATACTGTGCCATCTACAGAATTAGGCCCCTGCCTGCTGTCAGCACTTGGTATTTAAATTGAAGCATCCAATGAGTAGTTCTGCCATACATACCACATTTGTGACCACCGATCATGAATTCTTTTGGAAGACATTGTTTACCTCTTGTGGACCACCGACTTTGAAATGCGGTGTATGATAGGTATTTGAAAAAAAGGAAAACTGGTGTCTGTGCTGATCTCGAATCTGCTAGTCTTGTGTCTTGTAGATACACCTGTGTGAGGAGTATTCTAATGCTTTTGACCAACCAGGTGCGCTGCCTGCAGTCGATAGAATCTTAGCACGGAACCTTCACCTGCAGTCACAATGGGGATGGTGGGTGTGTCAAAGTGGGCAGAGTTATGCAGATTCAAAACGCGTTGGGCGCAGCTTCAACGAGCACACACAGACACACACAGCCAAACAACCGACCAAAACCCAAGCACACCCGAACTGTCATTGAGAATGCATCCAGAGTTTCTGAAAATGTCTTCCTTGCGGCAATCTTTGGCTAGGTCTCCACAATGGGTGTCGGTTGTAGGCCTGGGTGCGTCTGAAATGGCCAACCATTTCAGGCCATCGCTTCTCGGCCTCCTATGGCTAAGATCAAGTGTAGTATCTGTTCTTATCAGTTTAATATCTGATACGTCCCCCATGTGGGGACCATATATTAAATGGCTTTTTGGAACAGGGAGCTGGAAATGGAGCTTGCTCTGTCCACTCCACGCATTGACCCGCTATTGCAGTCTCTCCGGGAACAGTGCACTCCTTCTCTGATCCGGTTTCTAAAAACAGATTGAATGGAAATTAATCAGCACAGTAAGTTGTCTTGGAACCCTAGATGGGAATTTATTTCAGGGTTGTTAAGGAAGCACATTTCACATGCCGCTGGCTGCCAAATGTAGCATGCTGCTCGATTTCACTTGCCTAATTGCAACATTTTGTGTGCCTTGCTTTCACCTCTGTATGTATGTATGTATGTATGTATGTATGTATGTATGTATGTATGTATGTCAAGCATTGCATTGCATTCAATAGGCAATCAATCAATCAATCAGGCAATCAATTTTCAGTCTTTCCTGGTTGCTGCCACAGGTGTGTTAAGATGTAGGCCTGAATTAGGCCTTTCTTACAGTGTAGCAAATATACTGTGCCATCTACAGAATTAGGCCCCTGCCTGCTGTCAGCACTTGGTATTTAAATTGAAGCATCCAATGAGTAGTTCTGCCATACATACCACATTTGTGACCACCGATCATGAATTCTTTTGGAAGACATTGTTTACCTCTTGTGGACCACCGACTTTGAAATGCGGTGTATGATAGGTATTTGAAAAAAAGGAAAACTGGTGTCTGTGCTGATCTCGAATCTGCTAGTCTTGTGTCTTGTAGATACACCTGTGTGAGGAGTATTCTAATGCTTTTGACCAACCAGGTGCGCTGCCTGCAGTCGATAGAATCTTAGCACGGAACCTTCACCTGCAGTCACAATGGGGATGGTGGGTGTGTCAAAGTGGGCAGAGTTATGCAGATTCAAAACGCGTTGGGCGCAGCTTCAACGAGCACACACAGACACACACAGCCAAACAACCGACCAAAACCCAAGCACACCCGAACTGTCATTGAGAATGCATCCAGAGTTTCTGAAAATGTCTTCCTTGCGGCAATCTTTGGCTAGGTCTCCACAATGGGTGTCGGTTGTAGGCCTGGGTGCGTCTGAAATGGCCAACCATTTCAGGCCATCGCTTCTCGGCCTCCTATGGCTAAGATCAAGTGTAGTATCTGTTCTTATCAGTTTAATATCTGATACGTCCCCCATGTGGGGACCATATATTAAATGGCTTTTTGGAACAGGGAGCTGGAAATGGAGCTTGCTCTGTCCACTCCACGCATTGACCCGCTATTGCAGTCTCTCCGGGAACAGTGCACTCCTTCTCTGATCCGGTTTCTAAAAACAGATTGAATGGAAATTAATCAGCACAGTAAGTTGTCTTGGAACCCTAGATGGGAATTTATTTCAGGGTTGTTAAGGAAGCACATTTCACATGCCGCTGGCTGCCAAATGTAGCATGCTGCTCGATTTCACTTGCCTAATTGCAACATTTTGTGTGCCTTGCTTTCACCTCTGTATGTATGTATGTATGTATGTATGTATGTATGTATGTATGTATGTATGTCAAGCATTGCATTGCATTCAATAGGCAATCAATCAATCAATCAGGCAATCAATTTTCAGTCTTTCCTGGTTGCTGCCACAGGTGTGTTAAGATGTAGGCCTGAATTAGGCCTTTCTTACAGTGTAGCAAATATACTGTGCCATCTACAGAATTAGGCCCCTGCCTGCTGTCAGCACTTGGTATTTAAATTGAAGCATCCAATGAGTAGTTCTGCCATACATACCACATTTGTGACCACCGATCATGAATTCTTTTGGAAGACATTGTTTACCTCTTGTGGACCACCGACTTTGAAATGCGGTGTATGATAGGTATTTGAAAAAAAGGAAAACTGGTGTCTGTGCTGATCTCGAATCTGCTAGTCTTGTGTCTTGTAGATACACCTGTGTGAGGAGTATTCTAATGCTTTTGACCAACCAGGTGCGCTGCCTGCAGTCGATAGAATCTTAGCACGGAACCTTCACCTGCAGTCACAATGGGGATGGTGGGTGTGTCAAAGTGGGCAGAGTTATGCAGATTCAAAACGCGTTGGGCGCAGCTTCAACGAGCACACACAGACACACACAGCCAAACAACCGACCAAAACCCAAGCACACCCGAACTGTCATTGAGAATGCATCCAGAGTTTCTGAAAATGTCTTCCTTGCGGCAATCTTTGGCTAGGTCTCCACAATGGGTGTCGGTTGTAGGCCTGGGTGCGTCTGAAATGGCCAACCATTTCAGGCCATCGCTTCTCGGCCTCCTATGGCTAAGATCAAGTGTAGTATCTGTTCTTATCAGTTTAATATCTGATACGTCCCCCATGTGGGGACCATATATTAAATGGCTTTTTGGAACAGGGAGCTGGAAATGGAGCTTGCTCTGTCCACTCCACGCATTGACCCGCTATTGCAGTCTCTCCGGGAACAGTGCACTCCTTCTCTGATCCGGTTTCTAAAAACAGATTGAATGGAAATTAATCAGCACAGTAAGTTGTCTTGGAACCCTAGATGGGAATTTATTTCAGGGTTGTTAAGGAAGCACATTTCACATGCCGCTGGCTGCCAAATGTAGCATGCTGCTCGATTTCACTTGCCTAATTGCAACATTTTGTGTGCCTTGCTTTCACCTCTGTATGTATGTATGTATGTATGTATGTATGTATGTATGTATGTATGTATGTCAAGCATTGCATTGCATTCAATAGGCAATCAATCAATCAATCAGGCAATCAATTTTCAGTCTTTCCTGGTTGCTGCCACAGGTGTGTTAAGATGTAGGCCTGAATTAGGCCTTTCTTACAGTGTAGCAAATATACTGTGCCATCTACAGAATTAGGCCCCTGCCTGCTGTCAGCACTTGGTATTTAAATTGAAGCATCCAATGAGTAGTTCTGCCATACATACCACATTTGTGACCACCGATCATGAATTCTTTTGGAAGACATTGTTTACCTCTTGTGGACCACCGACTTTGAAATGCGGTGTATGATAGGTATTTGAAAAAAAGGAAAACTGGTGTCTGTGCTGATCTCGAATCTGCTAGTCTTGTGTCTTGTAGATACACCTGTGTGAGGAGTATTCTAATGCTTTTGACCAACCAGGTGCGCTGCCTGCAGTCGATAGAATCTTAGCACGGAACCTTCACCTGCAGTCACAATGGGGATGGTGGGTGTGTCAAAGTGGGCAGAGTTATGCAGATTCAAAACGCGTTGGGCGCAGCTTCAACGAGCACACACAGACACACACAGCCAAACAACCGACCAAAACCCAAGCACACCCGAACTGTCATTGAGAATGCATCCAGAGTTTCTGAAAATGTCTTCCTTGCGGCAATCTTTGGCTAGGTCTCCACAATGGGTGTCGGTTGTAGGCCTGGGTGCGTCTGAAATGGCCAACCATTTCAGGCCATCGCTTCTCGGCCTCCTATGGCTAAGATCAAGTGTAGTATCTGTTCTTATCAGTTTAATATCTGATACGTCCCCCATGTGGGGACCATATATTAAATGGCTTTTTGGAACAGGGAGCTGGAAATGGAGCTTGCTCTGTCCACTCCACGCATTGACCCGCTATTGCAGTCTCTCCGGGAACAGTGCACTCCTTCTCTGATCCGGTTTCTAAAAACAGATTGAATGGAAATTAATCAGCACAGTAAGTTGTCTTGGAACCCTAGATGGGAATTTATTTCAGGGTTGTTAAGGAAGCACATTTCACATGCCGCTGGCTGCCAAATGTAGCATGCTGCTCGATTTCACTTGCCTAATTGCAACATTTTGTGTGCCTTGCTTTCACCTCTGTATGTATGTATGTATGTATGTATGTATGTATGTATGTATGTATGTATGTCAAGCATTGCATTGCATTCAATAGGCAATCAATCAATCAATCAGGCAATCAATTTTCAGTCTTTCCTGGTTGCTGCCACAGGTGTGTTAAGATGTAGGCCTGAATTAGGCCTTTCTTACAGTGTAGCAAATATACTGTGCCATCTACAGAATTAGGCCCCTGCCTGCTGTCAGCACTTGGTATTTAAATTGAAGCATCCAATGAGTAGTTCTGCCATACATACCACATTTGTGACCACCGATCATGAATTCTTTTGGAAGACATTGTTTACCTCTTGTGGACCACCGACTTTGAAATGCGGTGTATGATAGGTATTTGAAAAAAAGGAAAACTGGTGTCTGTGCTGATCTCGAATCTGCTAGTCTTGTGTCTTGTAGATACACCTGTGTGAGGAGTATTCTAATGCTTTTGACCAACCAGGTGCGCTGCCTGCAGTCGATAGAATCTTAGCACGGAACCTTCACCTGCAGTCACAATGGGGATGGTGGGTGTGTCAAAGTGGGCAGAGTTATGCAGATTCAAAACGCGTTGGGCGCAGCTTCAACGAGCACACACAGACACACACAGCCAAACAACCGACCAAAACCCAAGCACACCCGAACTGTCATTGAGAATGCATCCAGAGTTTCTGAAAATGTCTTCCTTGCGGCAATCTTTGGCTAGGTCTCCACAATGGGTGTCGGTTGTAGGCCTGGGTGCGTCTGAAATGGCCAACCATTTCAGGCCATCGCTTCTCGGCCTCCTATGGCTAAGATCAAGTGTAGTATCTGTTCTTATCAGTTTAATATCTGATACGTCCCCCATGTGGGGACCATATATTAAATGGCTTTTTGGAACAGGGAGCTGGAAATGGAGCTTGCTCTGTCCACTCCACGCATTGACCCGCTATTGCAGTCTCTCCGGGAACAGTGCACTCCTTCTCTGATCCGGTTTCTAAAAACAGATTGAATGGAAATTAATCAGCACAGTAAGTTGTCTTGGAACCCTAGATGGGAATTTATTTCAGGGTTGTTAAGGAAGCACATTTCACATGCCGCTGGCTGCCAAATGTAGCATGCTGCTCGATTTCACTTGCCTAATTGCAACATTTTGTGTGCCTTGCTTTCACCTCTGTATGTATGTATGTATGTATGTATGTATGTATGTATGTATGTATGTATGTCAAGCATTGCATTGCATTCAATAGGCAATCAATCAATCAATCAGGCAATCAATTTTCAGTCTTTCCTGGTTGCTGCCACAGGTGTGTTAAGATGTAGGCCTGAATTAGGCCTTTCTTACAGTGTAGCAAATATACTGTGCCATCTACAGAATTAGGCCCCTGCCTGCTGTCAGCACTTGGTATTTAAATTGAAGCATCCAATGAGTAGTTCTGCCATACATACCACATTTGTGACCACCGATCATGAATTCTTTTGGAAGACATTGTTTACCTCTTGTGGACCACCGACTTTGAAATGCGGTGTATGATAGGTATTTGAAAAAAAGGAAAACTGGTGTCTGTGCTGATCTCGAATCTGCTAGTCTTGTGTCTTGTAGATACACCTGTGTGAGGAGTATTCTAATGCTTTTGACCAACCAGGTGCGCTGCCTGCAGTCGATAGAATCTTAGCACGGAACCTTCACCTGCAGTCACAATGGGGATGGTGGGTGTGTCAAAGTGGGCAGAGTTATGCAGATTCAAAACGCGTTGGGCGCAGCTTCAACGAGCACACACAGACACACACAGCCAAACAACCGACCAAAACCCAAGCACACCCGAACTGTCATTGAGAATGCATCCAGAGTTTCTGAAAATGTCTTCCTTGCGGCAATCTTTGGCTAGGTCTCCACAATGGGTGTCGGTTGTAGGCCTGGGTGCGTCTGAAATGGCCAACCATTTCAGGCCATCGCTTCTCGGCCTCCTATGGCTAAGATCAAGTGTAGTATCTGTTCTTATCAGTTTAATATCTGATACGTCCCCCATGTGGGGACCATATATTAAATGGCTTTTTGGAACAGGGAGCTGGAAATGGAGCTTGCTCTGTCCACTCCACGCATTGACCCGCTATTGCAGTCTCTCCGGGAACAGTGCACTCCTTCTCTGATCCGGTTTCTAAAAACAGATTGAATGGAAATTAATCAGCACAGTAAGTTGTCTTGGAACCCTAGATGGGAATTTATTTCAGGGTTGTTAAGGAAGCACATTTCACATGCCGCTGGCTGCCAAATGTAGCATGCTGCTCGATTTCACTTGCCTAATTGCAACATTTTGTGTGCCTTGCTTTCACCTCTGTATGTATGTATGTATGTATGTATGTATGTATGTATGTATGTATGTATGTCAAGCATTGCATTGCATTCAATAGGCAATCAATCAATCAATCAGGCAATCAATTTTCAGTCTTTCCTGGTTGCTGCCACAGGTGTGTTAAGATGTAGGCCTGAATTAGGCCTTTCTTACAGTGTAGCAAATATACTGTGCCATCTACAGAATTAGGCCCCTGCCTGCTGTCAGCACTTGGTATTTAAATTGAAGCATCCAATGAGTAGTTCTGCCATACATACCACATTTGTGACCACCGATCATGAATTCTTTTGGAAGACATTGTTTACCTCTTGTGGACCACCGACTTTGAAATGCGGTGTATGATAGGTATTTGAAAAAAAGGAAAACTGGTGTCTGTGCTGATCTCGAATCTGCTAGTCTTGTGTCTTGTAGATACACCTGTGTGAGGAGTATTCTAATGCTTTTGACCAACCAGGTGCGCTGCCTGCAGTCGATAGAATCTTAGCACGGAACCTTCACCTGCAGTCACAATGGGGATGGTGGGTGTGTCAAAGTGGGCAGAGTTATGCAGATTCAAAACGCGTTGGGCGCAGCTTCAACGAGCACACACAGACACACACAGCCAAACAACCGACCAAAACCCAAGCACACCCGAACTGTCATTGAGAATGCATCCAGAGTTTCTGAAAATGTCTTCCTTGCGGCAATCTTTGGCTAGGTCTCCACAATGGGTGTCGGTTGTAGGCCTGGGTGCGTCTGAAATGGCCAACCATTTCAGGCCATCGCTTCTCGGCCTCCTATGGCTAAGATCAAGTGTAGTATCTGTTCTTATCAGTTTAATATCTGATACGTCCCCCATGTGGGGACCATATATTAAATGGCTTTTTGGAACAGGGAGCTGGAAATGGAGCTTGCTCTGTCCACTCCACGCATTGACCCGCTATTGCAGTCTCTCCGGGAACAGTGCACTCCTTCTCTGATCCGGTTTCTAAAAACAGATTGAATGGAAATTAATCAGCACAGTAAGTTGTCTTGGAACCCTAGATGGGAATTTATTTCAGGGTTGTTAAGGAAGCACATTTCACATGCCGCTGGCTGCCAAATGTAGCATGCTGCTCGATTTCACTTGCCTAATTGCAACATTTTGTGTGCCTTGCTTTCACCTCTGTATGTATGTATGTATGTATGTATGTATGTATGTATGTATGTATGTATGTCAAGCATTGCATTGCATTCAATAGGCAATCAATCAATCAATCAGGCAATCAATTTTCAGTCTTTCCTGGTTGCTGCCACAGGTGTGTTAAGATGTAGGCCTGAATTAGGCCTTTCTTACAGTGTAGCAAATATACTGTGCCATCTACAGAATTAGGCCCCTGCCTGCTGTCAGCACTTGGTATTTAAATTGAAGCATCCAATGAGTAGTTCTGCCATACATACCACATTTGTGACCACCGATCATGAATTCTTTTGGAAGACATTGTTTACCTCTTGTGGACCACCGACTTTGAAATGCGGTGTATGATAGGTATTTGAAAAAAAGGAAAACTGGTGTCTGTGCTGATCTCGAATCTGCTAGTCTTGTGTCTTGTAGATACACCTGTGTGAGGAGTATTCTAATGCTTTTGACCAACCAGGTGCGCTGCCTGCAGTCGATAGAATCTTAGCACGGAACCTTCACCTGCAGTCACAATGGGGATGGTGGGTGTGTCAAAGTGGGCAGAGTTATGCAGATTCAAAACGCGTTGGGCGCAGCTTCAACGAGCACACACAGACACACACAGCCAAACAACCGACCAAAACCCAAGCACACCCGAACTGTCATTGAGAATGCATCCAGAGTTTCTGAAAATGTCTTCCTTGCGGCAATCTTTGGCTAGGTCTCCACAATGGGTGTCGGTTGTAGGCCTGGGTGCGTCTGAAATGGCCAACCATTTCAGGCCATCGCTTCTCGGCCTCCTATGGCTAAGATCAAGTGTAGTATCTGTTCTTATCAGTTTAATATCTGATACGTCCCCCATGTGGGGACCATATATTAAATGGCTTTTTGGAACAGGGAGCTGGAAATGGAGCTTGCTCTGTCCACTCCACGCATTGACCCGCTATTGCAGTCTCTCCGGGAACAGTGCACTCCTTCTCTGATCCGGTTTCTAAAAACAGATTGAATGGAAATTAATCAGCACAGTAAGTTGTCTTGGAACCCTAGATGGGAATTTATTTCAGGGTTGTTAAGGAAGCACATTTCACATGCCGCTGGCTGCCAAATGTAGCATGCTGCTCGATTTCACTTGCCTAATTGCAACATTTTGTGTGCCTTGCTTTCACCTCTGTATGTATGTATGTATGTATGTATGTATGTATGTATGTATGTATGTATGTCAAGCATTGCATTGCATTCAATAGGCAATCAATCAATCAATCAGGCAATCAATTTTCAGTCTTTCCTGGTTGCTGCCACAGGTGTGTTAAGATGTAGGCCTGAATTAGGCCTTTCTTACAGTGTAGCAAATATACTGTGCCATCTACAGAATTAGGCCCCTGCCTGCTGTCAGCACTTGGTATTTAAATTGAAGCATCCAATGAGTAGTTCTGCCATACATACCACATTTGTGACCACCGATCATGAATTCTTTTGGAAGACATTGTTTACCTCTTGTGGACCACCGACTTTGAAATGCGGTGTATGATAGGTATTTGAAAAAAAGGAAAACTGGTGTCTGTGCTGATCTCGAATCTGCTAGTCTTGTGTCTTGTAGATACACCTGTGTGAGGAGTATTCTAATGCTTTTGACCAACCAGGTGCGCTGCCTGCAGTCGATAGAATCTTAGCACGGAACCTTCACCTGCAGTCACAATGGGGATGGTGGGTGTGTCAAAGTGGGCAGAGTTATGCAGATTCAAAACGCGTTGGGCGCAGCTTCAACGAGCACACACAGACACACACAGCCAAACAACCGACCAAAACCCAAGCACACCCGAACTGTCATTGAGAATGCATCCAGAGTTTCTGAAAATGTCTTCCTTGCGGCAATCTTTGGCTAGGTCTCCACAATGGGTGTCGGTTGTAGGCCTGGGTGCGTCTGAAATGGCCAACCATTTCAGGCCATCGCTTCTCGGCCTCCTATGGCTAAGATCAAGTGTAGTATCTGTTCTTATCAGTTTAATATCTGATACGTCCCCCATGTGGGGACCATATATTAAATGGCTTTTTGGAACAGGGAGCTGGAAATGGAGCTTGCTCTGTCCACTCCACGCATTGACCCGCTATTGCAGTCTCTCCGGGAACAGTGCACTCCTTCTCTGATCCGGTTTCTAAAAACAGATTGAATGGAAATTAATCAGCACAGTAAGTTGTCTTGGAACCCTAGATGGGAATTTATTTCAGGGTTGTTAAGGAAGCACATTTCACATGCCGCTGGCTGCCAAATGTAGCATGCTGCTCGATTTCACTTGCCTAATTGCAACATTTTGTGTGCCTTGCTTTCACCTCTGTATGTATGTATGTATGTATGTATGTATGTATGTATGTATGTATGTATGTCAAGCATTGCATTGCATTCAATAGGCAATCAATCAATCAATCAGGCAATCAATTTTCAGTCTTTCCTGGTTGCTGCCACAGGTGTGTTAAGATGTAGGCCTGAATTAGGCCTTTCTTACAGTGTAGCAAATATACTGTGCCATCTACAGAATTAGGCCCCTGCCTGCTGTCAGCACTTGGTATTTAAATTGAAGCATCCAATGAGTAGTTCTGCCATACATACCACATTTGTGACCACCGATCATGAATTCTTTTGGAAGACATTGTTTACCTCTTGTGGACCACCGACTTTGAAATGCGGTGTATGATAGGTATTTGAAAAAAAGGAAAACTGGTGTCTGTGCTGATCTCGAATCTGCTAGTCTTGTGTCTTGTAGATACACCTGTGTGAGGAGTATTCTAATGCTTTTGACCAACCAGGTGCGCTGCCTGCAGTCGATAGAATCTTAGCACGGAACCTTCACCTGCAGTCACAATGGGGATGGTGGGTGTGTCAAAGTGGGCAGAGTTATGCAGATTCAAAACGCGTTGGGCGCAGCTTCAACGAGCACACACAGACACACACAGCCAAACAACCGACCAAAACCCAAGCACACCCGAACTGTCATTGAGAATGCATCCAGAGTTTCTGAAAATGTCTTCCTTGCGGCAATCTTTGGCTAGGTCTCCACAATGGGTGTCGGTTGTAGGCCTGGGTGCGTCTGAAATGGCCAACCATTTCAGGCCATCGCTTCTCGGCCTCCTATGGCTAAGATCAAGTGTAGTATCTGTTCTTATCAGTTTAATATCTGATACGTCCCCCATGTGGGGACCATATATTAAATGGCTTTTTGGAACAGGGAGCTGGAAATGGAGCTTGCTCTGTCCACTCCACGCATTGACCCGCTATTGCAGTCTCTCCGGGAACAGTGCACTCCTTCTCTGATCCGGTTTCTAAAAACAGATTGAATGGAAATTAATCAGCACAGTAAGTTGTCTTGGAACCCTAGATGGGAATTTATTTCAGGGTTGTTAAGGAAGCACATTTCACATGCCGCTGGCTGCCAAATGTAGCATGCTGCTCGATTTCACTTGCCTAATTGCAACATTTTGTGTGCCTTGCTTTCACCTCTGTATGTATGTATGTATGTATGTATGTATGTATGTATGTATGTATGTATGTCAAGCATTGCATTGCATTCAATAGGCAATCAATCAATCAATCAGGCAATCAATTTTCAGTCTTTCCTGGTTGCTGCCACAGGTGTGTTAAGATGTAGGCCTGAATTAGGCCTTTCTTACAGTGTAGCAAATATACTGTGCCATCTACAGAATTAGGCCCCTGCCTGCTGTCAGCACTTGGTATTTAAATTGAAGCATCCAATGAGTAGTTCTGCCATACATACCACATTTGTGACCACCGATCATGAATTCTTTTGGAAGACATTGTTTACCTCTTGTGGACCACCGACTTTGAAATGCGGTGTATGATAGGTATTTGAAAAAAAGGAAAACTGGTGTCTGTGCTGATCTCGAATCTGCTAGTCTTGTGTCTTGTAGATACACCTGTGTGAGGAGTATTCTAATGCTTTTGACCAACCAGGTGCGCTGCCTGCAGTCGATAGAATCTTAGCACGGAACCTTCACCTGCAGTCACAATGGGGATGGTGGGTGTGTCAAAGTGGGCAGAGTTATGCAGATTCAAAACGCGTTGGGCGCAGCTTCAACGAGCACACACAGACACACACAGCCAAACAACCGACCAAAACCCAAGCACACCCGAACTGTCATTGAGAATGCATCCAGAGTTTCTGAAAATGTCTTCCTTGCGGCAATCTTTGGCTAGGTCTCCACAATGGGTGTCGGTTGTAGGCCTGGGTGCGTCTGAAATGGCCAACCATTTCAGGCCATCGCTTCTCGGCCTTTTGGCTAAGATCAAGTGCAGTATGTCTTGGTCTGGCCATAAGGCTGTGCTGTAAGGAGTGGAGGAAAGAGAAGGCGATCTTAAGGAAGATGGGAGTGGTAGTCCGCTTCGCAGGGACCGGTGACGCCCGGGTCCGTAATGGATTTCGTATTGATGTCGCGCAGGAGAAGAGGATGCATTTCTCGCTGGGATATTTGGTAAATATGATCCTTTATGACACGCTGAAGGTGAAGAAGGAGGACATTGTCTGCCTGCAGGAGTTCAGGAAAGATGGACGGTATGTACTGATTTTCTCATCTGCTGGAGCCTGCCAGAACTTATACAGAGCACTGAGAGACCATGCTGATAATGCCCTACTCACAGGACTGACATTTACTGTCCTTTATTCTAGAGGGGACATACCCCTAGTAGTTTTCATGCACAATCCTTTTGTGCCCCTGGAGGAAATTGTGAAATTTCTGAAAAGACACTGCTCCTATGTCCAGTACGCCCACAGAGTCATCAGCATGGAGTCTGGGCTCTGGACAGGGAAGCATAAATTTTTTGTCCGTTTTGGTGTGGACCCTCAGGGCCCTGGGGGGATCCATTATCCCCCTCTGAACTTCTCTATTGGGAGGGATAGTGGGTATTTGTTTTTCCCTGAAGCCCCCTTCTACTGCAGGAGATGCAATGAATATGGACACATTGTGGATAACTGCCCCACTGCAATGCTCTGCAGAAAATGTAATTTGCCTGGACATTATGCAAAAGACTGCCCTAACCCCATAGTGTGTAATGGTTGTGGGGAGGCAGGACATATGTACAGGGAATGTAGAGCAAACAGTGCTGCTGGAGCCAGGCTGTATGCCCAGGTAGCGTCTGCCAGCCCTACATTCTCTGGTGGCAATGCTCTGCAGGAACGCCGACCTCATGGCATTATTACTGAGAGAAAAATCTCCCCTGCAGCTGCAGGTAATCAGCTTCCCTCAGGTAATCAGCAGCCAGCTGTGTGTGACTCACCCAGAGCTCCAGACACTGAGGGGAGAGCGGGGGGCGTGGCTACAGAGGCTGAGGAATCTGTGACTGCACAGGAGGTGTCAAAGGGGGCGGAGCTAGAAACGGAGCTCAGCTCCCAGCTCCCAGGACATCTCTCTGCCTGCGGGGAGGGAGACATGGAGGTGTCACTGAATAAAACACCTCACTGGGACACAATGCAGACAGAGGAGGAGGAGGAGGATGGCAGTGACAGTGAGTGTGAAGTGAAAGAGCAGGGGGACTTCACAGCAGCAGTGAGGCCAGCACATGAAGCCAGTGGCCAAGCTGTGAAGAAGCCCCGCCTGGCATACCATTATGCAGATGAGAACAGTGCAAGTCCCATCAGTGACAGGGAGTACCCTGACATCAGCTTCTCCCCTGACATGGCTTTTTTAGAGGGGGTTCCTTCTCCCAGCTGTTACCAGTCCGCCTGCCTGCCTCCAGAAGGACAAGGCTGACACAGAAGTGGTGGGTATGTAAAAACTTACATAAAAAAGTGCTGATATGGCTGCCAAAGCTGCACTTAATGTCGTATCCCTGAATGTGAGGCAGATAAAATCTAAAGGACGCAGGTCTACTGTGCTGAAATATATGAAAAATCTGGGAGCCGACATTTACTGCCTGCAGGAGTGCGGATTATCGGAAGTTCCGAATGATCAGGACTGGCCTCATGGACAGCACATATGGTCTGGGTCACATGTAAATAAAAATGATGGTGTGGGGATCCTGCTGGGGAACAAGCAGTACTGTATGGACAGTTATACAGTGGTGGAGGTGGGGCGGTGTATTATAGCTGTAATTAGGTATAGGGGGCTGCGGGTAAGAGTGGTGAATGTATATAGTCCTACTGTAAAGGAAGAGCGTCTTGCTCTGTTAGAGAAATTATCTTTGTTTTTGCCAGGAAAGATTCCTACAATTTTTGTTGGTGACTTTAATTGTGTCACAGATGATACCGGTGATGTAACCGGTAAAAAATTATCTCATTTAATTTCTGATTTTTCCTTTTTAGATGCCGCAATGGTAAGTTCAGACAATCCTCCACCTACGTACAGGGCAGATAGAGGGGGGATTGAGTCAAGAATTGACAGGATGTTTTTTTCCAAAAATTTTGAATGTTTTAAGTTTGAACAAGGTTCGGTCCCCTTTTCAGACCACGAGTACTTGAGGGGCCTGTTCCAAGAGAAGGGGAGGTTTGTGCATGGCAGGGGTGTATGGAAGCTGAATGTGAGGCTGCTGGAGGATGAAAGAGTGATGAGTGATTTTAAGAAGAAGTATGAAAGATGGGGGTACTGTAAAAATAGGTTTGCATGTGTGTTGGAATGGTGGGATTGGGTAAAGCAGGAAATAAAAAAATTCTTCAGAAAATGGGGCTATAAAAAAGCTGCCATGTATAGAAATAAATTCAAAGATTTAAATATGCGGATTGAATGGCTGAGAAAATGCAGTATGTCTGGGATTGATGTGAATGACCTATTAGTGGAAGCAAAAAATGAGCTAAAATGTCTGATTGAGAGAAAGGGAAAAGAAATTATGTACAGGACAAAAATAGAACATCTGGAAAAAAATGAAAAATGTACCAGATATTTCTTCAAAAAAATGAATGGTAAAAAAACGGACATGGATGAGTTATTGGACGAGAATGATAAGAGTGTAACTGGGGAGGGTGTGATGAAGGAGGTAAAGGGTTTCTATGGCAGACTATATGACAAAAAATGGATTGACTCTGGATTGATGATTGAGGTGTTAGGCAGTATGGAGAGAAAATTAGATAAGGATGAATGTGAGGATCTGTGTGATGATGTGATTCTGGATGAGGTAAAAAAGGTGGTGTTTAGTGCTCAGAAAAATAAAACACCAGGAAAAGATGGATTACCAATAGAATTGTATGTGAAAGCGTGGGAGTGCATGGGTGCGGATCTGACTGAAGTATGCAAGTATATGTGGGAGAATGGAGAATTGTGTGAATCAATGAAGGAAGGTGTGGTTGTGCTCATCTATAAAAAAGGGGAAAAGAAAAAATTGGGGAATTGGAGGCCAATTACACTGCTAAATTCGGACTATAAAGTGTATAGTAAAATACTAGCGAATCGTATGCGTGAAGTAATTGGTAAAGTTGTGGAAGATGACCAAGTATGTGCTGTGCCTGGGAGATGTATAAATGATAACCTGATGTTGTTGAGAGATATACTGGGTGACTGCAAAGATAGGAAGCAGAAGTGTATGGTGTTGGCTTTGGATTTTGAGAAAGCTTTCGATAGAGTGTCGCATGTGTTTATGTTCGAAGTGCTGAAAAAAATGGGTTTCCCCAAAAAATTCTTAGATGGTGTGAGATGTCTGTATGAGAAGGTGTCGAGTGAAATTTTAGTGAATGGATGGTTGAGTGATAAATTCCTGATCAGATCAGGAGTCAGACAAGGGTGCCCTATGTCCCCTGTACTGTTTATTAGTGTCATTGAACCACTGCTATGTTTGATTAGAAGAGAGAAACTCATAAGAGGAATGTTAATACCTGGAAGTAAAGGAATGAATGCTAAAGTACTGGGATATATGGATGATGTGGTGATTGTGAGTGAAAGTATTGCGTCAATGAGTAGAGTGAAATTATTATTGGATTTTTTCTGTGGTGCGTCTGCTTTTAGGGTAAATTGGGATAAATGTTGTTTTAAATGTTTTGGCGATAGCAGAATTAGGATGGATGGTGTGACATGTATGGAAGGACCAATAAAAGTGCTGGGTGTATGGTTTAATGAGGATCTAAGGGGTATAGAAAGCTGGGATGAGTGTGGTTCACGAATAGAGAAAAAGTTGAATTTTTGGCGTATGCGTGACCTGACATTGAATGGGAAGGTACTCATAATTAAGGCAGTGATACTGCCCATTTTGCTGTATGTGGCTGGAGTTTTTCCATCTCCATACAAAAAAATAAAAAGAGTACAAAAATTAATATTTACATTCTTTTGGGGAAGTAAAATGGAAAAATTAAAAAGAGAACACCTATATAAAACATGTGAGAATGGTGGTATGGATTTCCCAGACATTGAAATTTTTTTGAGCCTCAATTATATTAAAACAGTGGTAGTCTTAATGGGAAAAAGAAACAAAGGGGCGTATATGGTACGATATATGGCTGGATGGATGTTGTATGGGTTATGTTGGGTGAAAAGAGATGGAAGTGTGCCTGTCGCATTTAAGTGTCCTGTGTGGTATGATGTGATTGAGAGGTTTATTAGGAAGAATGATCTGTTGGCTGTGACTATGAATGAGTTTAAGAAACCAAAAGAAGTAAGGAAGAGAATGAGAGCAAATGAGATTGAATGTAACATCAACGATTTGAGGTTCAATGAGGTAACGGATACATGGGAAAAGTTGGGTACAAGTGGAATGTCAAATAAACAGAAGGATGTAGTATGGATGGCCATGCATGATATACTGCCTGTAAGAGAGGTGCAAAAAAGAAGGGATCTGATTAGAACGAATGTATGTCCGAGAGATGGGTGCGGTGCGAGTGAAACTGTGAGACATGTGATGTGGGACTGTGATTATGCGTATAGTGTGTGGAAAGGTGTGGGTGGTCTTTGTAAAGAACTAGCAGGTGTAAATTACATTAATTGGAGGGTAGCAATGTTTGGAATGGGGGCATGTGGTAAGATGAATGAAAGAATTTTATGGCTGATAATGGTATGTGTAATGGAAAGCTTATGGGATGTGAGAAATTTGGGATTATTCAAGAGAAAAATGATCCCGGTAAATGATTGTATAAGGTTAATACTATCTAGACTATATGTGATGTACAAATGGGACAAGAGTAGAGGTGGTGAAGGATTGGACGCTGAAGGCATCTGGAAGGTAATGAAATGGCATTATATGGTGAAGTACCAGTAACTTCAAAACCCTAGTGTGTTCTTTGTTTATCATACATGTTATTTCTATCCCTGTTTTTGGAAATATTCTTGAGTTAAAAAAATAAAGAATAACCATGATGATGAGTTATATTTAAGCAACAACAATGAGTTTTTCGGAAGACTTACATACTGTTGTTTATAAAACAACCTGAATGGTTTTAAAAAAAAAAAAAAAAAAATCTGTTCTTATCAGTTTAATATCTGATACGTCCCCCATGTGGGGACCATATATTAAATGGCTTTTTGGAACAGGGAGCTGGAAATGGAGCTTGCTCTGTCCACTCCACGCATTGACCCGCTATTGCAGTCTCTCCGGGAACAGTGCACTCCTTCTCTGATCCGGTTTCTAAAAACAGATTGAATGGAAATTAATCAGCACAGTAAGTTGTCTTGGAACCCTAGATGGGAATTTATTTCAGGGTTGTTAAGGAAGCACATTTCACATGCCGCTGGCTGCCAAATGTAGCATGCTGCTCGATTTCACTTGCCTAATTGCAACATTTTGTGTGCCTTGCTTTCACCTCTGTATGTATGTATGTATGTATGTATGTATGTATGTATGTATGTATGTATGTCAAGCATTGCATTGCATTCAATAGGCAATCAATCAATCAATCAGGCAATCAATTTTCAGTCTTTCCTGGTTGCTGCCACAGGTGTGTTAAGATGTAGGCCTGAATTAGGCCTTTCTTACAGTGTAGCAAATATACTGTGCCATCTACAGAATTAGGCCCCTGCCTGCTGTCAGCACTTGGTATTTAAATTGAAGCATCCAATGAGTAGTTCTGCCATACATACCACATTTGTGACCACCGATCATGAATTCTTTTGGAAGACATTGTTTACCTCTTGTGGACCACCGACTTTGAAATGCGGTGTATGATAGGTATTTGAAAAAAAGGAAAACTGGTGTCTGTGCTGATCTCGAATCTGCTAGTCTTGTGTCTTGTAGATACACCTGTGTGAGGAGTATTCTAATGCTTTTGACCAACCAGGTGCGCTGCCTGCAGTCGATAGAATCTTAGCACGGAACCTTCACCTGCAGTCACAATGGGGATGGTGGGTGTGTCAAAGTGGGCAGAGTTATGCAGATTCAAAACGCGTTGGGCGCAGCTTCAACGAGCACACACAGACACACACAGCCAAACAACCGACCAAAACCCAAGCACACCCGAACTGTCATTGAGAATGCATCCAGAGTTTCTGAAAATGTCTTCCTTGCGGCAATCTTTGGCTAGGTCTCCACAATGGGTGTCGGTTGTAGGCCTGGGTGCGTCTGAAATGGCCAACCATTTCAGGCCATCGCTTCTCGGCCTCCTATGGCTAAGATCAAGTGTAGTATCTGTTCTTATCAGTTTAATATCTGATACGTCCCCCATGTGGGGACCATATATTAAATGGCTTTTTGGAACAGGGAGCTGGAAATGGAGCTTGCTCTGTCCACTCCACGCATTGACCCGCTATTGCAGTCTCTCCGGGAACAGTGCACTCCTTCTCTGATCCGGTTTCTAAAAACAGATTGAATGGAAATTAATCAGCACAGTAAGTTGTCTTGGAACCCTAGATGGGAATTTATTTCAGGGTTGTTAAGGAAGCACATTTCACATGCCGCTGGCTGCCAAATGTAGCATGCTGCTCGATTTCACTTGCCTAATTGCAACATTTTGTGTGCCTTGCTTTCACCTCTGTATGTATGTATGTATGTATGTATGTATGTATGTATGTATGTATGTATGTCAAGCATTGCATTGCATTCAATAGGCAATCAATCAATCAATCAGGCAATCAATTTTCAGTCTTTCCTGGTTGCTGCCACAGGTGTGTTAAGATGTAGGCCTGAATTAGGCCTTTCTTACAGTGTAGCAAATATACTGTGCCATCTACAGAATTAGGCCCCTGCCTGCTGTCAGCACTTGGTATTTAAATTGAAGCATCCAATGAGTAGTTCTGCCATACATACCACATTTGTGACCACCGATCATGAATTCTTTTGGAAGACATTGTTTACCTCTTGTGGACCACCGACTTTGAAATGCGGTGTATGATAGGTATTTGAAAAAAAGGAAAACTGGTGTCTGTGCTGATCTCGAATCTGCTAGTCTTGTGTCTTGTAGATACACCTGTGTGAGGAGTATTCTAATGCTTTTGACCAACCAGGTGCGCTGCCTGCAGTCGATAGAATCTTAGCACGGAACCTTCACCTGCAGTCACAATGGGGATGGTGGGTGTGTCAAAGTGGGCAGAGTTATGCAGATTCAAAACGCGTTGGGCGCAGCTTCAACGAGCACACACAGACACACACAGCCAAACAACCGACCAAAACCCAAGCACACCCGAACTGTCATTGAGAATGCATCCAGAGTTTCTGAAAATGTCTTCCTTGCGGCAATCTTTGGCTAGGTCTCCACAATGGGTGTCGGTTGTAGGCCTGGGTGCGTCTGAAATGGCCAACCATTTCAGGCCATCGCTTCTCGGCCTCCTATGGCTAAGATCAAGTGTAGTATCTGTTCTTATCAGTTTAATATCTGATACGTCCCCCATGTGGGGACCATATATTAAATGGCTTTTTGGAACAGGGAGCTGGAAATGGAGCTTGCTCTGTCCACTCCACGCATTGACCCGCTATTGCAGTCTCTCCGGGAACAGTGCACTCCTTCTCTGATCCGGTTTCTAAAAACAGATTGAATGGAAATTAATCAGCACAGTAAGTTGTCTTGGAACCCTAGATGGGAATTTATTTCAGGGTTGTTAAGGAAGCACATTTCACATGCCGCTGGCTGCCAAATGTAGCATGCTGCTCGATTTCACTTGCCTAATTGCAACATTTTGTGTGCCTTGCTTTCACCTCTGTATGTATGTATGTATGTATGTATGTATGTATGTATGTATGTATGTATGTCAAGCATTGCATTGCATTCAATAGGCAATCAATCAATCAATCAGGCAATCAATTTTCAGTCTTTCCTGGTTGCTGCCACAGGTGTGTTAAGATGTAGGCCTGAATTAGGCCTTTCTTACAGTGTAGCAAATATACTGTGCCATCTACAGAATTAGGCCCCTGCCTGCTGTCAGCACTTGGTATTTAAATTGAAGCATCCAATGAGTAGTTCTGCCATACATACCACATTTGTGACCACCGATCATGAATTCTTTTGGAAGACATTGTTTACCTCTTGTGGACCACCGACTTTGAAATGCGGTGTATGATAGGTATTTGAAAAAAAGGAAAACTGGTGTCTGTGCTGATCTCGAATCTGCTAGTCTTGTGTCTTGTAGATACACCTGTGTGAGGAGTATTCTAATGCTTTTGACCAACCAGGTGCGCTGCCTGCAGTCGATAGAATCTTAGCACGGAACCTTCACCTGCAGTCACAATGGGGATGGTGGGTGTGTCAAAGTGGGCAGAGTTATGCAGATTCAAAACGCGTTGGGCGCAGCTTCAACGAGCACACACAGACACACACAGCCAAACAACCGACCAAAACCCAAGCACACCCGAACTGTCATTGAGAATGCATCCAGAGTTTCTGAAAATGTCTTCCTTGCGGCAATCTTTGGCTAGGTCTCCACAATGGGTGTCGGTTGTAGGCCTGGGTGCGTCTGAAATGGCCAACCATTTCAGGCCATCGCTTCTCGGCCTCCTATGGCTAAGATCAAGTGTAGTATCTGTTCTTATCAGTTTAATATCTGATACGTCCCCCATGTGGGGACCATATATTAAATGGCTTTTTGGAACAGGGAGCTGGAAATGGAGCTTGCTCTGTCCACTCCACGCATTGACCCGCTATTGCAGTCTCTCCGGGAACAGTGCACTCCTTCTCTGATCCGGTTTCTAAAAACAGATTGAATGGAAATTAATCAGCACAGTAAGTTGTCTTGGAACCCTAGATGGGAATTTATTTCAGGGTTGTTAAGGAAGCACATTTCACATGCCGCTGGCTGCCAAATGTAGCATGCTGCTCGATTTCACTTGCCTAATTGCAACATTTTGTGTGCCTTGCTTTCACCTCTGTATGTATGTATGTATGTATGTATGTATGTATGTATGTATGTATGTATGTCAAGCATTGCATTGCATTCAATAGGCAATCAATCAATCAATCAGGCAATCAATTTTCAGTCTTTCCTGGTTGCTGCCACAGGTGTGTTAAGATGTAGGCCTGAATTAGGCCTTTCTTACAGTGTAGCAAATATACTGTGCCATCTACAGAATTAGGCCCCTGCCTGCTGTCAGCACTTGGTATTTAAATTGAAGCATCCAATGAGTAGTTCTGCCATACATACCACATTTGTGACCACCGATCATGAATTCTTTTGGAAGACATTGTTTACCTCTTGTGGACCACCGACTTTGAAATGCGGTGTATGATAGGTATTTGAAAAAAAGGAAAACTGGTGTCTGTGCTGATCTCGAATCTGCTAGTCTTGTGTCTTGTAGATACACCTGTGTGAGGAGTATTCTAATGCTTTTGACCAACCAGGTGCGCTGCCTGCAGTCGATAGAATCTTAGCACGGAACCTTCACCTGCAGTCACAATGGGGATGGTGGGTGTGTCAAAGTGGGCAGAGTTATGCAGATTCAAAACGCGTTGGGCGCAGCTTCAACGAGCACACACAGACACACACAGCCAAACAACCGACCAAAACCCAAGCACACCCGAACTGTCATTGAGAATGCATCCAGAGTTTCTGAAAATGTCTTCCTTGCGGCAATCTTTGGCTAGGTCTCCACAATGGGTGTCGGTTGTAGGCCTGGGTGCGTCTGAAATGGCCAACCATTTCAGGCCATCGCTTCTCGGCCTCCTATGGCTAAGATCAAGTGTAGTATCTGTTCTTATCAGTTTAATATCTGATACGTCCCCCATGTGGGGACCATATATTAAATGGCTTTTTGGAACAGGGAGCTGGAAATGGAGCTTGCTCTGTCCACTCCACGCATTGACCCGCTATTGCAGTCTCTCCGGGAACAGTGCACTCCTTCTCTGATCCGGTTTCTAAAAACAGATTGAATGGAAATTAATCAGCACAGTAAGTTGTCTTGGAACCCTAGATGGGAATTTATTTCAGGGTTGTTAAGGAAGCACATTTCACATGCCGCTGGCTGCCAAATGTAGCATGCTGCTCGATTTCACTTGCCTAATTGCAACATTTTGTGTGCCTTGCTTTCACCTCTGTATGTATGTATGTATGTATGTATGTATGTATGTATGTATGTATGTATGTCAAGCATTGCATTGCATTCAATAGGCAATCAATCAATCAATCAGGCAATCAATTTTCAGTCTTTCCTGGTTGCTGCCACAGGTGTGTTAAGATGTAGGCCTGAATTAGGCCTTTCTTACAGTGTAGCAAATATACTGTGCCATCTACAGAATTAGGCCCCTGCCTGCTGTCAGCACTTGGTATTTAAATTGAAGCATCCAATGAGTAGTTCTGCCATACATACCACATTTGTGACCACCGATCATGAATTCTTTTGGAAGACATTGTTTACCTCTTGTGGACCACCGACTTTGAAATGCGGTGTATGATAGGTATTTGAAAAAAAGGAAAACTGGTGTCTGTGCTGATCTCGAATCTGCTAGTCTTGTGTCTTGTAGATACACCTGTGTGAGGAGTATTCTAATGCTTTTGACCAACCAGGTGCGCTGCCTGCAGTCGATAGAATCTTAGCACGGAACCTTCACCTGCAGTCACAATGGGGATGGTGGGTGTGTCAAAGTGGGCAGAGTTATGCAGATTCAAAACGCGTTGGGCGCAGCTTCAACGAGCACACACAGACACACACAGCCAAACAACCGACCAAAACCCAAGCACACCCGAACTGTCATTGAGAATGCATCCAGAGTTTCTGAAAATGTCTTCCTTGCGGCAATCTTTGGCTAGGTCTCCACAATGGGTGTCGGTTGTAGGCCTGGGTGCGTCTGAAATGGCCAACCATTTCAGGCCATCGCTTCTCGGCCTCCTATGGCTAAGATCAAGTGTAGTATCTGTTCTTATCAGTTTAATATCTGATACGTCCCCCATGTGGGGACCATATATTAAATGGCTTTTTGGAACAGGGAGCTGGAAATGGAGCTTGCTCTGTCCACTCCACGCATTGACCCGCTATTGCAGTCTCTCCGGGAACAGTGCACTCCTTCTCTGATCCGGTTTCTAAAAACAGATTGAATGGAAATTAATCAGCACAGTAAGTTGTCTTGGAACCCTAGATGGGAATTTATTTCAGGGTTGTTAAGGAAGCACATTTCACATGCCGCTGGCTGCCAAATGTAGCATGCTGCTCGATTTCACTTGCCTAATTGCAACATTTTGTGTGCCTTGCTTTCACCTCTGTATGTATGTATGTATGTATGTATGTATGTATGTATGTATGTATGTATGTCAAGCATTGCATTGCATTCAATAGGCAATCAATCAATCAATCAGGCAATCAATTTTCAGTCTTTCCTGGTTGCTGCCACAGGTGTGTTAAGATGTAGGCCTGAATTAGGCCTTTCTTACAGTGTAGCAAATATACTGTGCCATCTACAGAATTAGGCCCCTGCCTGCTGTCAGCACTTGGTATTTAAATTGAAGCATCCAATGAGTAGTTCTGCCATACATACCACATTTGTGACCACCGATCATGAATTCTTTTGGAAGACATTGTTTACCTCTTGTGGACCACCGACTTTGAAATGCGGTGTATGATAGGTATTTGAAAAAAAGGAAAACTGGTGTCTGTGCTGATCTCGAATCTGCTAGTCTTGTGTCTTGTAGATACACCTGTGTGAGGAGTATTCTAATGCTTTTGACCAACCAGGTGCGCTGCCTGCAGTCGATAGAATCTTAGCACGGAACCTTCACCTGCAGTCACAATGGGGATGGTGGGTGTGTCAAAGTGGGCAGAGTTATGCAGATTCAAAACGCGTTGGGCGCAGCTTCAACGAGCACACACAGACACACACAGCCAAACAACCGACCAAAACCCAAGCACACCCGAACTGTCATTGAGAATGCATCCAGAGTTTCTGAAAATGTCTTCCTTGCGGCAATCTTTGGCTAGGTCTCCACAATGGGTGTCGGTTGTAGGCCTGGGTGCGTCTGAAATGGCCAACCATTTCAGGCCATCGCTTCTCGGCCTCCTATGGCTAAGATCAAGTGTAGTATCTGTTCTTATCAGTTTAATATCTGATACGTCCCCCATGTGGGGACCATATATTAAATGGCTTTTTGGAACAGGGAGCTGGAAATGGAGCTTGCTCTGTCCACTCCACGCATTGACCCGCTATTGCAGTCTCTCCGGGAACAGTGCACTCCTTCTCTGATCCGGTTTCTAAAAACAGATTGAATGGAAATTAATCAGCACAGTAAGTTGTCTTGGAACCCTAGATGGGAATTTATTTCAGGGTTGTTAAGGAAGCACATTTCACATGCCGCTGGCTGCCAAATGTAGCATGCTGCTCGATTTCACTTGCCTAATTGCAACATTTTGTGTGCCTTGCTTTCACCTCTGTATGTATGTATGTATGTATGTATGTATGTATGTATGTATGTATGTATGTCAAGCATTGCATTGCATTCAATAGGCAATCAATCAATCAATCAGGCAATCAATTTTCAGTCTTTCCTGGTTGCTGCCACAGGTGTGTTAAGATGTAGGCCTGAATTAGGCCTTTCTTACAGTGTAGCAAATATACTGTGCCATCTACAGAATTAGGCCCCTGCCTGCTGTCAGCACTTGGTATTTAAATTGAAGCATCCAATGAGTAGTTCTGCCATACATACCACATTTGTGACCACCGATCATGAATTCTTTTGGAAGACATTGTTTACCTCTTGTGGACCACCGACTTTGAAATGCGGTGTATGATAGGTATTTGAAAAAAAGGAAAACTGGTGTCTGTGCTGATCTCGAATCTGCTAGTCTTGTGTCTTGTAGATACACCTGTGTGAGGAGTATTCTAATGCTTTTGACCAACCAGGTGCGCTGCCTGCAGTCGATAGAATCTTAGCACGGAACCTTCACCTGCAGTCACAATGGGGATGGTGGGTGTGTCAAAGTGGGCAGAGTTATGCAGATTCAAAACGCGTTGGGCGCAGCTTCAACGAGCACACACAGACACACACAGCCAAACAACCGACCAAAACCCAAGCACACCCGAACTGTCATTGAGAATGCATCCAGAGTTTCTGAAAATGTCTTCCTTGCGGCAATCTTTGGCTAGGTCTCCACAATGGGTGTCGGTTGTAGGCCTGGGTGCGTCTGAAATGGCCAACCATTTCAGGCCATCGCTTCTCGGCCTCCTATGGCTAAGATCAAGTGTAGTATCTGTTCTTATCAGTTTAATATCTGATACGTCCCCCATGTGGGGACCATATATTAAATGGCTTTTTGGAACAGGGAGCTGGAAATGGAGCTTGCTCTGTCCACTCCACGCATTGACCCGCTATTGCAGTCTCTCCGGGAACAGTGCACTCCTTCTCTGATCCGGTTTCTAAAAACAGATTGAATGGAAATTAATCAGCACAGTAAGTTGTCTTGGAACCCTAGATGGGAATTTATTTCAGGGTTGTTAAGGAAGCACATTTCACATGCCGCTGGCTGCCAAATGTAGCATGCTGCTCGATTTCACTTGCCTAATTGCAACATTTTGTGTGCCTTGCTTTCACCTCTGTATGTATGTATGTATGTATGTATGTATGTATGTATGTATGTATGTATGTCAAGCATTGCATTGCATTCAATAGGCAATCAATCAATCAATCAGGCAATCAATTTTCAGTCTTTCCTGGTTGCTGCCACAGGTGTGTTAAGATGTAGGCCTGAATTAGGCCTTTCTTACAGTGTAGCAAATATACTGTGCCATCTACAGAATTAGGCCCCTGCCTGCTGTCAGCACTTGGTATTTAAATTGAAGCATCCAATGAGTAGTTCTGCCATACATACCACATTTGTGACCACCGATCATGAATTCTTTTGGAAGACATTGTTTACCTCTTGTGGACCACCGACTTTGAAATGCGGTGTATGATAGGTATTTGAAAAAAAGGAAAACTGGTGTCTGTGCTGATCTCGAATCTGCTAGTCTTGTGTCTTGTAGATACACCTGTGTGAGGAGTATTCTAATGCTTTTGACCAACCAGGTGCGCTGCCTGCAGTCGATAGAATCTTAGCACGGAACCTTCACCTGCAGTCACAATGGGGATGGTGGGTGTGTCAAAGTGGGCAGAGTTATGCAGATTCAAAACGCGTTGGGCGCAGCTTCAACGAGCACACACAGACACACACAGCCAAACAACCGACCAAAACCCAAGCACACCCGAACTGTCATTGAGAATGCATCCAGAGTTTCTGAAAATGTCTTCCTTGCGGCAATCTTTGGCTAGGTCTCCACAATGGGTGTCGGTTGTAGGCCTGGGTGCGTCTGAAATGGCCAACCATTTCAGGCCATCGCTTCTCGGCCTCCTATGGCTAAGATCAAGTGTAGTATCTGTTCTTATCAGTTTAATATCTGATACGTCCCCCATGTGGGGACCATATATTAAATGGCTTTTTGGAACAGGGAGCTGGAAATGGAGCTTGCTCTGTCCACTCCACGCATTGACCCGCTATTGCAGTCTCTCCGGGAACAGTGCACTCCTTCTCTGATCCGGTTTCTAAAAACAGATTGAATGGAAATTAATCAGCACAGTAAGTTGTCTTGGAACCCTAGATGGGAATTTATTTCAGGGTTGTTAAGGAAGCACATTTCACATGCCGCTGGCTGCCAAATGTAGCATGCTGCTCGATTTCACTTGCCTAATTGCAACATTTTGTGTGCCTTGCTTTCACCTCTGTATGTATGTATGTATGTATGTATGTATGTATGTATGTATGTATGTATGTCAAGCATTGCATTGCATTCAATAGGCAATCAATCAATCAATCAGGCAATCAATTTTCAGTCTTTCCTGGTTGCTGCCACAGGTGTGTTAAGATGTAGGCCTGAATTAGGCCTTTCTTACAGTGTAGCAAATATACTGTGCCATCTACAGAATTAGGCCCCTGCCTGCTGTCAGCACTTGGTATTTAAATTGAAGCATCCAATGAGTAGTTCTGCCATACATACCACATTTGTGACCACCGATCATGAATTCTTTTGGAAGACATTGTTTACCTCTTGTGGACCACCGACTTTGAAATGCGGTGTATGATAGGTATTTGAAAAAAAGGAAAACTGGTGTCTGTGCTGATCTCGAATCTGCTAGTCTTGTGTCTTGTAGATACACCTGTGTGAGGAGTATTCTAATGCTTTTGACCAACCAGGTGCGCTGCCTGCAGTCGATAGAATCTTAGCACGGAACCTTCACCTGCAGTCACAATGGGGATGGTGGGTGTGTCAAAGTGGGCAGAGTTATGCAGATTCAAAACGCGTTGGGCGCAGCTTCAACGAGCACACACAGACACACACAGCCAAACAACCGACCAAAACCCAAGCACACCCGAACTGTCATTGAGAATGCATCCAGAGTTTCTGAAAATGTCTTCCTTGCGGCAATCTTTGGCTAGGTCTCCACAATGGGTGTCGGTTGTAGGCCTGGGTGCGTCTGAAATGGCCAACCATTTCAGGCCATCGCTTCTCGGCCTCCTATGGCTAAGATCAAGTGTAGTATCTGTTCTTATCAGTTTAATATCTGATACGTCCCCCATGTGGGGACCATATATTAAATGGCTTTTTGGAACAGGGAGCTGGAAATGGAGCTTGCTCTGTCCACTCCACGCATTGACCCGCTATTGCAGTCTCTCCGGGAACAGTGCACTCCTTCTCTGATCCGGTTTCTAAAAACAGATTGAATGGAAATTAATCAGCACAGTAAGTTGTCTTGGAACCCTAGATGGGAATTTATTTCAGGGTTGTTAAGGAAGCACATTTCACATGCCGCTGGCTGCCAAATGTAGCATGCTGCTCGATTTCACTTGCCTAATTGCAACATTTTGTGTGCCTTGCTTTCACCTCTGTATGTATGTATGTATGTATGTATGTATGTATGTATGTATGTATGTATGTCAAGCATTGCATTGCATTCAATAGGCAATCAATCAATCAATCAGGCAATCAATTTTCAGTCTTTCCTGGTTGCTGCCACAGGTGTGTTAAGATGTAGGCCTGAATTAGGCCTTTCTTACAGTGTAGCAAATATACTGTGCCATCTACAGAATTAGGCCCCTGCCTGCTGTCAGCACTTGGTATTTAAATTGAAGCATCCAATGAGTAGTTCTGCCATACATACCACATTTGTGACCACCGATCATGAATTCTTTTGGAAGACATTGTTTACCTCTTGTGGACCACCGACTTTGAAATGCGGTGTATGATAGGTATTTGAAAAAAAGGAAAACTGGTGTCTGTGCTGATCTCGAATCTGCTAGTCTTGTGTCTTGTAGATACACCTGTGTGAGGAGTATTCTAATGCTTTTGACCAACCAGGTGCGCTGCCTGCAGTCGATAGAATCTTAGCACGGAACCTTCACCTGCAGTCACAATGGGGATGGTGGGTGTGTCAAAGTGGGCAGAGTTATGCAGATTCAAAACGCGTTGGGCGCAGCTTCAACGAGCACACACAGACACACACAGCCAAACAACCGACCAAAACCCAAGCACACCCGAACTGTCATTGAGAATGCATCCAGAGTTTCTGAAAATGTCTTCCTTGCGGCAATCTTTGGCTAGGTCTCCACAATGGGTGTCGGTTGTAGGCCTGGGTGCGTCTGAAATGGCCAACCATTTCAGGCCATCGCTTCTCGGCCTCCTATGGCTAAGATCAAGTGTAGTATCTGTTCTTATCAGTTTAATATCTGATACGTCCCCCATGTGGGGACCATATATTAAATGGCTTTTTGGAACAGGGAGCTGGAAATGGAGCTTGCTCTGTCCACTCCACGCATTGACCCGCTATTGCAGTCTCTCCGGGAACAGTGCACTCCTTCTCTGATCCGGTTTCTAAAAACAGATTGAATGGAAATTAATCAGCACAGTAAGTTGTCTTGGAACCCTAGATGGGAATTTATTTCAGGGTTGTTAAGGAAGCACATTTCACATGCCGCTGGCTGCCAAATGTAGCATGCTGCTCGATTTCACTTGCCTAATTGCAACATTTTGTGTGCCTTGCTTTCACCTCTGTATGTATGTATGTATGTATGTATGTATGTATGTATGTATGTATGTATGTCAAGCATTGCATTGCATTCAATAGGCAATCAATCAATCAATCAGGCAATCAATTTTCAGTCTTTCCTGGTTGCTGCCACAGGTGTGTTAAGATGTAGGCCTGAATTAGGCCTTTCTTACAGTGTAGCAAATATACTGTGCCATCTACAGAATTAGGCCCCTGCCTGCTGTCAGCACTTGGTATTTAAATTGAAGCATCCAATGAGTAGTTCTGCCATACATACCACATTTGTGACCACCGATCATGAATTCTTTTGGAAGACATTGTTTACCTCTTGTGGACCACCGACTTTGAAATGCGGTGTATGATAGGTATTTGAAAAAAAGGAAAACTGGTGTCTGTGCTGATCTCGAATCTGCTAGTCTTGTGTCTTGTAGATACACCTGTGTGAGGAGTATTCTAATGCTTTTGACCAACCAGGTGCGCTGCCTGCAGTCGATAGAATCTTAGCACGGAACCTTCACCTGCAGTCACAATGGGGATGGTGGGTGTGTCAAAGTGGGCAGAGTTATGCAGATTCAAAACGCGTTGGGCGCAGCTTCAACGAGCACACACAGACACACACAGCCAAACAACCGACCAAAACCCAAGCACACCCGAACTGTCATTGAGAATGCATCCAGAGTTTCTGAAAATGTCTTCCTTGCGGCAATCTTTGGCTAGGTCTCCACAATGGGTGTCGGTTGTAGGCCTGGGTGCGTCTGAAATGGCCAACCATTTCAGGCCATCGCTTCTCGGCCTCCTATGGCTAAGATCAAGTGTAGTATCTGTTCTTATCAGTTTAATATCTGATACGTCCCCCATGTGGGGACCATATATTAAATGGCTTTTTGGAACAGGGAGCTGGAAATGGAGCTTGCTCTGTCCACTCCACGCATTGACCCGCTATTGCAGTCTCTCCGGGAACAGTGCACTCCTTCTCTGATCCGGTTTCTAAAAACAGATTGAATGGAAATTAATCAGCACAGTAAGTTGTCTTGGAACCCTAGATGGGAATTTATTTCAGGGTTGTTAAGGAAGCACATTTCACATGCCGCTGGCTGCCAAATGTAGCATGCTGCTCGATTTCACTTGCCTAATTGCAACATTTTGTGTGCCTTGCTTTCACCTCTGTATGTATGTATGTATGTATGTATGTATGTATGTATGTATGTATGTATGTCAAGCATTGCATTGCATTCAATAGGCAATCAATCAATCAATCAGGCAATCAATTTTCAGTCTTTCCTGGTTGCTGCCACAGGTGTGTTAAGATGTAGGCCTGAATTAGGCCTTTCTTACAGTGTAGCAAATATACTGTGCCATCTACAGAATTAGGCCCCTGCCTGCTGTCAGCACTTGGTATTTAAATTGAAGCATCCAATGAGTAGTTCTGCCATACATACCACATTTGTGACCACCGATCATGAATTCTTTTGGAAGACATTGTTTACCTCTTGTGGACCACCGACTTTGAAATGCGGTGTATGATAGGTATTTGAAAAAAAGGAAAACTGGTGTCTGTGCTGATCTCGAATCTGCTAGTCTTGTGTCTTGTAGATACACCTGTGTGAGGAGTATTCTAATGCTTTTGACCAACCAGGTGCGCTGCCTGCAGTCGATAGAATCTTAGCACGGAACCTTCACCTGCAGTCACAATGGGGATGGTGGGTGTGTCAAAGTGGGCAGAGTTATGCAGATTCAAAACGCGTTGGGCGCAGCTTCAACGAGCACACACAGACACACACAGCCAAACAACCGACCAAAACCCAAGCACACCCGAACTGTCATTGAGAATGCATCCAGAGTTTCTGAAAATGTCTTCCTTGCGGCAATCTTTGGCTAGGTCTCCACAATGGGTGTCGGTTGTAGGCCTGGGTGCGTCTGAAATGGCCAACCATTTCAGGCCATCGCTTCTCGGCCTCCTATGGCTAAGATCAAGTGTAGTATCTGTTCTTATCAGTTTAATATCTGATACGTCCCCCATGTGGGGACCATATATTAAATGGCTTTTTGGAACAGGGAGCTGGAAATGGAGCTTGCTCTGTCCACTCCACGCATTGACCCGCTATTGCAGTCTCTCCGGGAACAGTGCACTCCTTCTCTGATCCGGTTTCTAAAAACAGATTGAATGGAAATTAATCAGCACAGTAAGTTGTCTTGGAACCCTAGATGGGAATTTATTTCAGGGTTGTTAAGGAAGCACATTTCACATGCCGCTGGCTGCCAAATGTAGCATGCTGCTCGATTTCACTTGCCTAATTGCAACATTTTGTGTGCCTTGCTTTCACCTCTGTATGTATGTATGTATGTATGTATGTATGTATGTATGTATGTATGTATGTCAAGCATTGCATTGCATTCAATAGGCAATCAATCAATCAATCAGGCAATCAATTTTCAGTCTTTCCTGGTTGCTGCCACAGGTGTGTTAAGATGTAGGCCTGAATTAGGCCTTTCTTACAGTGTAGCAAATATACTGTGCCATCTACAGAATTAGGCCCCTGCCTGCTGTCAGCACTTGGTATTTAAATTGAAGCATCCAATGAGTAGTTCTGCCATACATACCACATTTGTGACCACCGATCATGAATTCTTTTGGAAGACATTGTTTACCTCTTGTGGACCACCGACTTTGAAATGCGGTGTATGATAGGTATTTGAAAAAAAGGAAAACTGGTGTCTGTGCTGATCTCGAATCTGCTAGTCTTGTGTCTTGTAGATACACCTGTGTGAGGAGTATTCTAATGCTTTTGACCAACCAGGTGCGCTGCCTGCAGTCGATAGAATCTTAGCACGGAACCTTCACCTGCAGTCACAATGGGGATGGTGGGTGTGTCAAAGTGGGCAGAGTTATGCAGATTCAAAACGCGTTGGGCGCAGCTTCAACGAGCACACACAGACACACACAGCCAAACAACCGACCAAAACCCAAGCACACCCGAACTGTCATTGAGAATGCATCCAGAGTTTCTGAAAATGTCTTCCTTGCGGCAATCTTTGGCTAGGTCTCCACAATGGGTGTCGGTTGTAGGCCTGGGTGCGTCTGAAATGGCCAACCATTTCAGGCCATCGCTTCTCGGCCTCCTATGGCTAAGATCAAGTGTAGTATCTGTTCTTATCAGTTTAATATCTGATACGTCCCCCATGTGGGGACCATATATTAAATGGCTTTTTGGAACAGGGAGCTGGAAATGGAGCTTGCTCTGTCCACTCCACGCATTGACCCGCTATTGCAGTCTCTCCGGGAACAGTGCACTCCTTCTCTGATCCGGTTTCTAAAAACAGATTGAATGGAAATTAATCAGCACAGTAAGTTGTCTTGGAACCCTAGATGGGAATTTATTTCAGGGTTGTTAAGGAAGCACATTTCACATGCCGCTGGCTGCCAAATGTAGCATGCTGCTCGATTTCACTTGCCTAATTGCAACATTTTGTGTGCCTTGCTTTCACCTCTGTATGTATGTATGTATGTATGTATGTATGTATGTATGTATGTATGTCAAGCATTGCATTGCATTCAATAGGCAATCAATCAATCAATCAGGCAATCAATTTTCAGTCTTTCCTGGTTGCTGCCACAGGTGTGTTAAGATGTAGGCCTGAATTAGGCCTTTCTTACAGTGTAGCAAATATACTGTGCCATCTACAGAATTAGGCCCCTGCCTGCTGTCAGCACTTGGTATTTAAATTGAAGCATCCAATGAGTAGTTCTGCCATACATACCACATTTGTGACCACCGATCATGAATTCTTTTGGAAGACATTGTTTACCTCTTGTGGACCACCGACTTTGAAATGCGGTGTATGATAGGTATTTGAAAAAAAGGAAAACTGGTGTCTGTGCTGATCTCGAATCTGCTAGTCTTGTGTCTTGTAGATACACCTGTGTGAGGAGTATTCTAATGCTTTTGACCAACCAGGTGCGCTGCCTGCAGTCGATAGAATCTTAGCACGGAACCTTCACCTGCAGTCACAATGGGGATGGTGGGTGTGTCAAAGTGGGCAGAGTTATGCAGATTCAAAACGCGTTGGGCGCAGCTTCAACGAGCACACACAGACACACACAGCCAAACAACCGACCAAAACCCAAGCACACCCGAACTGTCATTGAGAATGCATCCAGAGTTTCTGAAAATGTCTTCCTTGCGGCAATCTTTGGCTAGGTCTCCACAATGGGTGTCGGTTGTAGGCCTGGGTGCGTCTGAAATGGCCAACCATTTCAGGCCATCGCTTCTCGGCCTCCTATGGCTAAGATCAAGTGTAGTATCTGTTCTTATCAGTTTAATATCTGATACGTCCCCCATGTGGGGACCATATATTAAATGGCTTTTTGGAACAGGGAGCTGGAAATGGAGCTTGCTCTGTCCACTCCACGCATTGACCCGCTATTGCAGTCTCTCCGGGAACAGTGCACTCCTTCTCTGATCCGGTTTCTAAAAACAGATTGAATGGAAATTAATCAGCACAGTAAGTTGTCTTGGAACCCTAGATGGGAATTTATTTCAGGGTTGTTAAGGAAGCACATTTCACATGCCGCTGGCTGCCAAATGTAGCATGCTGCTCGATTTCACTTGCCTAATTGCAACATTTTGTGTGCCTTGCTTTCACCTCTGTATGTATGTATGTATGTATGTATGTATGTATGTATGTATGTATGTATGTCAAGCATTGCATTGCATTCAATAGGCAATCAATCAATCAATCAGGCAATCAATTTTCAGTCTTTCCTGGTTGCTGCCACAGGTGTGTTAAGATGTAGGCCTGAATTAGGCCTTTCTTACAGTGTAGCAAATATACTGTGCCATCTACAGAATTAGGCCCCTGCCTGCTGTCAGCACTTGGTATTTAAATTGAAGCATCCAATGAGTAGTTCTGCCATACATACCACATTTGTGACCACCGATCATGAATTCTTTTGGAAGACATTGTTTACCTCTTGTGGACCACCGACTTTGAAATGCGGTGTATGATAGGTATTTGAAAAAAAGGAAAACTGGTGTCTGTGCTGATCTCGAATCTGCTAGTCTTGTGTCTTGTAGATACACCTGTGTGAGGAGTATTCTAATGCTTTTGACCAACCAGGTGCGCTGCCTGCAGTCGATAGAATCTTAGCACGGAACCTTCACCTGCAGTCACAATGGGGATGGTGGGTGTGTCAAAGTGGGCAGAGTTATGCAGATTCAAAACGCGTTGGGCGCAGCTTCAACGAGCACACACAGACACACACAGCCAAACAACCGACCAAAACCCAAGCACACCCGAACTGTCATTGAGAATGCATCCAGAGTTTCTGAAAATGTCTTCCTTGCGGCAATCTTTGGCTAGGTCTCCACAATGGGTGTCGGTTGTAGGCCTGGGTGCGTCTGAAATGGCCAACCATTTCAGGCCATCGCTTCTCGGCCTCCTATGGCTAAGATCAAGTGTAGTATCTGTTCTTATCAGTTTAATATCTGATACGTCCCCCATGTGGGGACCATATATTAAATGGCTTTTTGGAACAGGGAGCTGGAAATGGAGCTTGCTCTGTCCACTCCACGCATTGACCCGCTATTGCAGTCTCTCCGGGAACAGTGCACTCCTTCTCTGATCCGGTTTCTAAAAACAGATTGAATGGAAATTAATCAGCACAGTAAGTTGTCTTGGAACCCTAGATGGGAATTTATTTCAGGGTTGTTAAGGAAGCACATTTCACATGCCGCTGGCTGCCAAATGTAGCATGCTGCTCGATTTCACTTGCCTAATTGCAACATTTTGTGTGCCTTGCTTTCACCTCTGTATGTATGTATGTATGTATGTATGTATGTATGTATGTATGTATGTATGTATGTCAAGCATTGCATTGCATTCAATAGGCAATCAATCAATCAATCAGGCAATCAATTTTCAGTCTTTCCTGGTTGCTGCCACAGGTGTGTTAAGATGTAGGCCTGAATTAGGCCTTTCTTACAGTGTAGCAAATATACTGTGCCATCTACAGAATTAGGCCCCTGCCTGCTGTCAGCACTTGGTATTTAAATTGAAGCATCCAATGAGTAGTTCTGCCATACATACCACATTTGTGACCACCGATCATGAATTCTTTTGGAAGACATTGTTTACCTCTTGTGGACCACCGACTTTGAAATGCGGTGTATGATAGGTATTTGAAAAAAAGGAAAACTGGTGTCTGTGCTGATCTCGAATCTGCTAGTCTTGTGTCTTGTAGATACACCTGTGTGAGGAGTATTCTAATGCTTTTGACCAACCAGGTGCGCTGCCTGCAGTCGATAGAATCTTAGCACGGAACCTTCACCTGCAGTCACAATGGGGATGGTGGGTGTGTCAAAGTGGGCAGAGTTATGCAGATTCAAAACGCGTTGGGCGCAGCTTCAACGAGCACACACAGACACACACAGCCAAACAACCGACCAAAACCCAAGCACACCCGAACTGTCATTGAGAATGCATCCAGAGTTTCTGAAAATGTCTTCCTTGCGGCAATCTTTGGCTAGGTCTCCACAATGGGTGTCGGTTGTAGGCCTGGGTGCGTCTGAAATGGCCAACCATTTCAGGCCATCGCTTCTCGGCCTCCTATGGCTAAGATCAAGTGTAGTATCTGTTCTTATCAGTTTAATATCTGATACGTCCCCCATGTGGGGACCATATATTAAATGGCTTTTTGGAACAGGGAGCTGGAAATGGAGCTTGCTCTGTCCACTCCACGCATTGACCCGCT